>NC_133824.1:26372734-26675764 GCF_047830755.1 Zonotrichia albicollis | reverse complement strand
AGACTGTTCTGGGTCAGGGTGTGAGTCAGTAGTTTCACATGTGGCTGGTATTGTACTGGGCATGGGAGGACAGGGGGCACAGGGCCAGAGGACTGTACTGATGCCAGAGCTGGGGTGCAGAGTCAGGACTGAGCTCAGTACTGTGCCAGGCCTCCTGCTGCTCCCTTTTTCCTCTTCTATTTCCCAGCAAAACTGTCATCTTACAGTCACAGCACTCTACCTGGCACAAATGGCATCTGTTCCCACACCTGCTCAGACCTGTGTGGAAATACTGCCCTAGGTGCTGAGGTTTGCTAGAGATGTATTTTGGTCATGTCTCCTTCTCCCAGTTTAATTTCTTGTGCCAGTTTTGATGTTCCTCAACTCTGAAACACTCCAAAAATGGTTGGTGAACCTCTTATGCTGTGCCAGAGGAGAGCTTCTTTTAGCTTTTCACTCTTATTAAAAGAGTAAAATGCAAAGCAAATGAAAATTGAATTATGAACTGTTACGTTATTGATTTAACACAGTGCATTGTGTCTGCAGGTACCTGTAAGTCTACACAAGCTCCAGCAAGAGCCCATAAAGACTCCAGGATCGTGGTGCTACTTAGTATCATTATTCTTGCCTAACTTATCCTTTGATATATTTTGCAACAGCCATAAGAGACCAGAATATGGTCCAGGTTTAGCACAAATTGGGAGTGTAGGTTGCTGCATTAGTCCTTCCTTGTTAGAGTAACAGCAAGGGAAAAACAGAGAGACTCTTCCTTTACTTTTTTTCTTCCTCCTACACTATCAGCATTTCACTGAGATGGTCCTCACATCACTTGGGCCGACAGAAAAAATGCAAAAGAGATTCCATCCCAACTAGAGATCTGGACGGTTTTCAGAGCTTGTCAAGAGCAAGTAAAGTAGCAAAACATTCTGAAGTTCACATAGCAGATTCTTTGGAACAGTTTCCAGGCAAATTTATGTTCATTTCTTGGCTGAATACTACTTGAAACAGAACTTAAAATGGCGAAGATGGGGAGAAAATTGTGATCAGCAGAAGTAAAACATCTGTTTTATCAGAGACAACTGAACTCCAGATGTTGTCAAAATCACATAATTCTAGGAGTGCCAGTCTCTTTGTGGGTTGCTCTGAGAAAGGTCATGTCACTGAACTCTTGGTGACTGAATGGCTTTTGTCCTGGAAAATTCACTCCCAGATGTGCAGTGCATGCTAGAGTTTGATGCAATTTGCTTTGTTAACTTAGGCAGAGGGAAGAAAGATATCACAAGGAGATATCCTACTTTATGAGAGTAAGCTGGTCTCATAGATCCTGCATGACTTGTGCTTGTTTTCCTTCCCATTGAAACTTGTTGGACATGCTCACTGCCATAGGATGTTGCTTCAAGCTGTCAATAAGATAATCAAATACTTTTACCTTAGCCTGTTTGGTTCACAGGAATGGCACTCTTGGATATAGGTCCAGGTTAGAAATCAGAGTAAATGCTGACACTGTCTTTATGTTTCTCTGGAGGACATCCTGCTGAGAGAGCTACTGACCTAGGTAGGTGTTAGAGCATTATTCCATGCAGGCAAATAGCATAGACAGATGGAAAACATTTGAATCTCTTTTCAGTACAGAGTTCTTTCCCAGTTCTGGGCAGGAACAATGGGGCTCCTCAGCCGTTCTTTTGCCTCTTAAACTCTGAGTCCGATGCCAGTAAAATGCTGACCATCAATGTTAGAAGCACTGTAATGCTCTCATCACGTGTCATCTGTTTCCCTTCTCTGTTTCACACATAGGGACTGTAGGCTGTGTTTGTGCATGTAACAAAGGGAGGAGAAATAAATGACACATGATGCAGGGGTTACACTGAGACTGTGCATTTGCTTCAGAACACACCGGCGGGGCACGAATGAGTGCAGAGGGTTTGTATGACATGGAGGCACACGACTATGCACACCACCAGGCAGCTCTGTGAGGATACCAGTGGAGCTGATTTTCCTTGTAAGAGCTGTTCTCCCTGCCATATTTTTATTTTTTGGTCACAACTCTCCTATTACTTTTGCAACATGATAAGATTCTCAGTGAAATGTCTTTTATAGTGTCAAGACACTATAGATACTAGAAAAGCCTAAGAATTTTCTGATGTAGAGACAAAATGCACAGCAGTGACACACAGCACATTATATATAAATTGATCAGAAAATGTGTTTAGAGCAATAGAATAATATAACTTGCATCCATCTGTCATTCAAGAAGGGATGCACAAAAGAGTCTGTCACTTAATTCAGTGGGGTGATCAGTGGGTCTGCCTGGGAACCTACTTATTTACAAAAGGACACATTATGGCTTTAGAGCTTGTTGGAGTGAAGCAGGCTTAAATGTGAGTGTGCATATGAATTGTTCCATTTTATAACTTGTAAATTCCTCTTTCTGATGTACTCCACCCTCCAGTGACCTTTTGCTCAGAAATTAACCTAATCCTCAGAGAAACTGAGCTTCCCTGATTCATCACTATCACAACAGCTGTTTTCTACCTATTTGTCCTGAGCACAAAACTTCAGTTACCCTTTTATTTTTATAACTACTGAAGTCAGTTTATGATTATCTTTACCAGTTGCTTACAGCAGGTTACACTGCTTACATTTAGTAGATAGTACGGTCAGGTATGAGGTCTAAAAAGATTTTGAATCAACAAACAAAATAATAAAAAAGTGCACAAAGCAATTTGAGCTGAAGACTGAATTTTTGCTAAGACCTTTGACAGTAAATTCTTTGGTTTCCAGCTGATGAGACAGACTTTCAGCTTCTTGCTGGCTTTATTCTCGCGTGATCTGAAGGCATTTGGATAGTGCATTTTAAACCAATTGGTTGTTTTCTCAGAGTCCACACAGAGGTCGGGGAGAAAGGAGAGTATCTCTCTTGCTAATGTTAGCCAGACAATGGCAGCTTAACTGTAAAGCCCCCTAAAAGAGATTAAGCCTATTGTGTCCCCAGTGTGTTTCCCACATTTCAAAGGCCACTAAGTAGCACCAGCATCTTTGCCTCTGGGTTACTGAGAAGACAGACTCCTATGCTTATTAAATGATGTCTTTCCCTAATGATTTGAAACAAAAAAGGCACACACATACAAAACCAGAGATGTGCACATTTAAGGCTCCTCCTGCCATAAGGTCAAACATATGAAAAGACACAAAAAAGAGTTTGGCCCCAAGATATCAGAGTAGATCCACTTGCCCATCTCTCCCACACTGGCCCTTACTCTGTTTTCTGCTGCGAGAGCTCCCGATTCCTGCACAATTAAGCACAGCACCAATGGCATTTCTGCTGCTGCTCCTTCCACTTGGCTTCACTGCTGAGAAAGGAGCTTGTTCGGCAGGGAGGCGGGCACTGCTGCCTGAATAGTCTCTGAAGCATTCATTATCTCCTGCCTAATTACATGGCCGGCATAGTGGTGGTGTTGTGGGAACATTGCATCACATTAATCAGCGAGGGGATGTGCCAAGATGAAAGGGTCCCCTTGTGTCTGCTCTCTGCTGTGGAAAATGGGCAGGAGGGTGGGGGAAGGAGCGGGGTATTTATCAAGTGGCAAGTAGGGAAGGCACAGCGGGTGCACCCCAGCTTGGCCTGGCCAGGCCGCCATCTTCCCAGGTCAATGCTTTTGTGGCAAATACACCTTTTGTGTTCGTGCATGTCGATGGATCAATAGCTGCAGAGGCTAAAATCCTCCACCACACACAAGTATGAGCAAGAACTGTAAGGCAACACACCATTTAGTCGCAGCAAGAGGGAGTGGGAGCTGGTTCTCCATAGCCTGTCCTGCCCTTAGCCCACTCTGATTAGAAATAGGATCACCTATTTGAACAGGCTCAGATTCAGCTGTAACCTGGCCACAAGGTTTCACAGAAAGTCACTGTCCCTCAAAACACTTTCCAAACACATTTGTCTCCAACAGTCTGAGTCAAATGTTAAACAGAAACTGTGATGGGGCTCCTGAATTAAAGTCAAGCTGGTACACAAAAGCAAAAATTTAATTTCCCAAAGCCTGCTGGTGAGAACCCCAGCTCACCCACATAGTATAACATTTAAATGGACTCTTGAAATCTGAGAAGAGATCTCATTTCCTCCTATCTTTGTCCCACTTGCAGGACATTTGAAAGGCTTTGTAAGGCTTTGCATAGATGCTCCTCTGTGTGTTGGGGCTGGGGGGAGGGTTGAGGCATCCACACTGTGGTTGTTTGGCACCCTGCAAAATACTGGGTCAGACTAGAATACAAAACGACAGTCCTTGGCTGAGCTGCTCATTGCTGTGAGATGGAGTAGCAGCGCTCTAGAGAGAATGAGGAAAGGTGATGGAAAAATGAAGACATTACAAATGCAGTTCTTTGCATTTGTTAACCTCTCCCATTCATTTTTGATTCGATCAGTTCACATCAACACTCTTTAAAATCCTCCAAGGACAGGCAGCAGCTCATGCTCTGCGCTCTTCCCATTTGGCTTCCTGCAGGCCTTCTGTCCGTCACGGCTTTTCTGCACTTGAACTGTGCTTCAGGTTGAATCCAAGTGCTTGGAATGGAAGCGTCTTGCCACCAAACCCCATTGTTTTTGTAACGCATCTGGCTTATTAATGCAGGCTATTAAAGCTACTTTGGAAGCAGATTTACTGAGACACAGATAAGTTTATCTGCCACAAAGTAGGTGTGAATGCCAGTTACTCCTGCAGTGACGGTTGCCAAGTCCTCCCACTGGTATCCCATGCTGTTTTGACGACAACTGGGGCAGCCTGCTTATCTGTGTGCCACCTGTTGTGCTGGAGTCACCCTGACCTAGTGCCACCTTTCTATTCAAATACCGCTGCCTAGTCAGGTGGTGCTCTTGGGTTTCAGCACACAGGGGGCATCGCTTATGTAATGCCAGACAGGCCTATACTAACAGATTTGACTTCATTGCCCTCTGGTGAGAGGAGTATATACAACAGGGGCCTATCTTTTTTTTTTTTTTTTTTTTTTTTTTTTTTTTTTTGTTAGGGAGAACAAATGCGACCTGCCTTGCTAAGGAAGTGACAATCAAACTAAGGAAGGGAAAACTTCCAGTTATCTTGTCACGTATAACATAAACTGAGTTTATGGAGCAGGAGGGAACAATTAATCTAGCTCAGCTCCAGGTATCATCTCTCTGTCTGTGGCTTTTAATGATTACAGCATTACTCTGATTTCCATCTGCTTCCTGATCCTTGAGCACCAGAAAAATTACTATCCACTGTAATACTTTAAACCCAGCATGGGGACTGCATGATCAAGGAGCTCACTTAGTCCCAAGGCCACAATTCCTGTTTCGCTCTAGTTTCAGTTCTGGAGAGCCTCAGTGGCTAGTTTTCACATTTGCCAGGTTTGAACGGAATCCTTCCTCTGCCATTTGGACACAACATCCTTTAAACAAATTAAATTAGTGTATGTGAACCTTCTATCTCCTCTCCTGTGTTAAGTCTTTGTTTCACCACCCTGCTTTGAACACAAGAGTCTTGTGTTAATTAATCTTTCCCTCAAGTTAATTAACTTAATTAATCTTTCCCTCAAGTCACCAGGACAGTTGTGCTCTAGCCATCTCCTTCCCAACTGAGACACAGAAATTCTGTAAGATGGAGAACATTTTTCCAGGCCCACACTCATTAAAGATTGATAAAAACCATGGGACTGGAATTCCAGCCTCAAGACAAAGCACAGTTTTATCCCCAGTGGTATTAAGACTACTATCTGAACAACAACTAGCTGTCCTTTCATCTTACATTTGCCTGACAAAAGTGAGATACTAAACTTTGATCACTGCAATGTATTTTGGGCTAAAACTGGCCAGTTTACATTGGAGGAAAAAAGCTTGAGAGATAACATAGTGAAAAACTCTGGTCTCTAATCCAACAGACAGATAAAAAGACAGAAGCAGGGAGAAGAAATCCTACGACATGATACAAGGGAGATAATGACAGAGAAATGTGTCAGACTTTATAATTACTGTAAATGAGGTTAATCTAAGGGCAACTAATCCTGTAGGAGAATATGGTGGCTTTGTGATCAAGGCCTTTTCTGAAATACAAGATTTTTCTGCAGTCCTCAATCCTAATGCCTCTCCCCTTCTGGGACACCCACTGTCCCCCAGCACAGAAACATCTCCTTTTCTCATGGAGCCACCCAGCAGTGTGCAGTTGTCATGCCTACCCACAAAGGCAGTGGTTTACTGGCAGCTTGCACCCCATGCAAGCAACAGGTTTGCCTCCTGCTTGCATTAGCTCCTGACTGCACAGGCACGAGCCTGTGTGTGCACTGCAGTTTGATTTGAAATGTGCTTTGTGTTTTACCACCACTGCCAGTTATTTCAGGACTTGAGTCAAACCACTGGGAAGACCAAATGCAGATGCAGCAGATGAAGAGTTCTAGAAGAGGCCTAGAGTAAAAGCCAGTTCAGTTTCCATCTCCTCCTGTTTTTCATGTGCCCCACTCACTGCCATTTTTTGGTGGCTAAGCAGGACATTCCTACAGTAATGCTGTGCAAATCACAGTGTTCCTACCAGTTTTGGGAATGTAACTTTGAAACCACTCTTTTTTCCAGAACAGAAAGGTGATGGTACAAAACAACCATGGGAATTGCTTGTTTTGACACAAAACTTCATTGCTTCTGAAGAGGAAAATTAACATCACAAACATTCCCCCTTCCAGCAGAGAGAAGAAAAATAGGGCAAGTGGCTGCTCCACACAAAGCTGTCCAGCCCTGAAATGGAAGTCTGTCCAAAGGCCTATAGGCTGCTGGGCACATCTGCAAAGCCCACAACAAATTCCAACACAGTTAAGTTCTGTTTCACAGCTTCACTCCCACTCTTCATGTGACAGCTTTCTTTACAATCCCACGGTACCTCTTTCTCACCTGGAAATATCATCTCTGGCTGGTTTTTTTTTTCTTGTCTTGGTCTCTGGTTTCCAATGGACTGTTAACTGAGAACTCTTTTCTCCCTTCTATCTATGTTCCTGTTAACCCTGCTTTACATATTCTATGACAAAAAGTAAAATCAAACTTCAATTGCATGAAAAAAGGACTCAAGCAATTTGATGGTAACTGCATCATTTGCGCCTATGTCTCATTAGTGCCAAAGGTGATTGGAATTTTAATAATTCAATAATAGATATTATTAATAGATATGTGAGTTTATTTGATTCAGTATTTGGCTGTACCATGTTTCTAAAATACTCTGCAGCTTAAAAATTTAAAGATCACATGATGTGCTTCTTTAGGGTAAATGAAACAACTTTTAAAGCAATATGCTCATTGCAGGTAGACTCATAATATTTTTAACACTTTGCTGCAAGTTCCATTTAAAGGAAGCTTTTATCCAACAGCTCTGTGGTGATTTTTAAGTAATTCCCCTCCCTCCACATGCCCACACTAACAGCAACAGGGCTTACAAGGAAATCCCAACAGGCAGACTGTTATTCAGTGTATTTCTGCATTTCTAAGGATCATCGACCTTTCTTTTGTAAGATAAAAGTTCCCCATTTCTTTAAGCCCTTCATTCTTGCAATAGTCCCACAGAAAAGTTGACATCCTTGGCAAGGAGAGTGAAAAGCAGACTGTCCACCCTTCCCAATAGGCCAGGCTGGAGTTGTTTTAGCCTGTTTAAATCTCTCCCCTATTTATATGCTAATGTTCTGGTATCAGCAGAAAGTATAAACAGTGTTGTTTACAGCTCCCTATAGTCTGTGAGCACCAAGCTGCCAGGAGAATACTGTGTACTGGGCAAAGAGATATATTTATTGAAATTAAAATGGCCACTTCTAAGAGCATGAGAAACAAAACTGTAAAAATGCAGTGTCAGCCAACAATATAACATACAAAACAGGACTGGCAAAAAGCCATTAGCCAGGGAGTCAGCCGTAGGCTCTGGGGAGCTAAGAGTTTTCATATTTAACAGGAAGAGATCTGGGGAGACCTTCAGCACAGAGACCTCTGAGAAAAGAGAGCATCAAGTTCCTTGGCAAGGCAGCTTACATGCTCCATTTGCTATTATTGCAGATTTTTGTTAGTGGATAGTGTTAGCTCAAAGCTTGGCTCTTAAGTCTCCTGGATCGTGAAGTGAATTAAACACTCCTAAGGAAAACAGCATGGTCTAAATGAGCAGGCACAGGAATTCTTGAGTTGATCTTGTCTCTTCAGTTTGTGGTGATTCTTCACTAGTAGAGCACCAGATTTTAACAGTAACAGCAAAACCAGGCAGCAGTAAGGATGTATAAAAAGATGTTTGTGCAATGTCAAACTTTCGGAACATTAGGGCACAGAGCTAATGTCTTCCTTACATTAGTCAACAAAATGTTGACAATTGCAATGGCACTCCCTGTTCAAATCCAGGGAAATACCTGTTCCCATTAGCAATGCTTTATCTTTCATTAAATAAATATTTTAATGCTTTAAAAAAAAATCCTTGTTTACCAAAATGCCTGCTGTATGCAATTCTCACACAAATGCAATTACTGGAAAAAGATGCCAAACTGGTTGACCTCACAATCCTTATTATATGGTTTTCTATTGGAAGTCAGAAAAAGATGGGGCCATTTAACTCTTATTCTCCTACTGTATATGTTTCAGTTCTCACCACATGACATTCAGCACTCTACTTCCAGGAGGAACAATGCAGGGTACTTCAGTGAGCCCAGGCCACATGGGCCAGCTGGGGCACCTCCAGTGTGTGCACTGACAGCACTGCACTCTGCTCTCTTCTGAGTGGGACTCCAGGGGCTGACAACCAGTCCTGCTTGTCTCTGTGATCCAAGCCACATCACATCCACCAGTACCCCTGACTCTCTTGCTGGGCAGTCTCAGACAAGGTACCAAGACAGGACTGAGTCTTTTTTTAGCTCTCACAGTCCTGCAAAACCAGTGCAGAGGCACCGGGGTAGGACAACATGTAACTGCTTGGCTGATACTTGAGCAGCATACATATACTGCAAATAATAAGAAGTCCTCTACTCAATAACTTTATATCAGCAGCACTAGATTGCTGAAAGGGTAAAATGCCAAAAGAACAACTTGCCATGGCATTGTGCCCTGTCAGAGCAGCACAATCACAGAAAGAGTTTGAGGTGGTGAACAATGAGAGTATTACACTGGAAAAGATGTGCTTTTCTTCCAGTGGGAATTCAGTTGCTAAGTGCATCAAGAGGATTTACAGCAACTCTTTGCTGTAATAACTAAACATAGGCCTGCATGAAAATCCCACATTTGGCTGTGGCACACTGGCTAAACTACTCTGTCTCTTTCTAGTTGTGTGTGTTCCCAAAGAAGGAAACAGTTCGTTTCTGCTACTATAGTACATCTGAAATTAAGTAGTACTCTGCCAATTTTCCAATGCAAAAAATTTCTCTGTCTTCTGAGTTGAAGTAATCTACATGTGATCTTGCGTATATTACTTACATCACATTTAATCTTAATCTAGACAGTCTTGAGCTTTGAAGTTTTGCCATCCAGTGGTAAAGGGTTAAGATTACCCAGACTGCATCAGGTGCCCTGCACACATTACACCGTGTATTTTGCAGGATTACAAGTACTTATCAACAGTGCAAATAAACCAGCTCAGTGCTTTTATTCTACTCAAGACTGTCTGACATGTGTTCATTTCTAATAACTGGCAGCTAAACCGCTAAACCAGGTAGGGATGATTGAGGACTTGTTGGACCCATTTTGAGCTCTAGCAGCAGTTTCTAAATTACTTATTATTAATTACTGTTCACTACGTACTGGCAGTAAGAGACAAATACAGGCAGCTCCACAGCAAGGGGTTAACTTTTAAGTTACAGGCATATTGATTAAAACCACAGTATGAACTGTGAGAGATGTCTTAAATCCAAAGCCATGAGTTAGGACTGTAGTGTTTGTATTTTTGGCATCTGTGTCTGAAAGATGAGGAAAAGGCACATAAGTTTTTAAGAGTAGTTGGGTGTTTTGGTTAAAGAGAAAGCTGACACATCTAAAACTAGGTAGAGGGAACTATAGATGTACTTCTTAGAGATACATCTACAGAAATAATAATAAAGAAGAGGCTAGAATGTAGTCTTACATAATTCATTGCTGCTTGGATAAGGGCCGGGAGGGAAGAATGGAAAAAACAGTCCATAAAGATGCCAGTAGTTTCTAAGCAGAAACATCTGTTGAGGTCTTAAAAACGGTCAGGCCTGCAGCAAGCTCAGCAACAGGAAAGTCTGCAGTTGATCACTCCTACCCTCGTCAGTCCCATGAGCTCCCACCCCTGGGACTGGATCAGAGCTTGGAAGATAGCTGACACCATGAATCAAACACAGCTCCTTTCTTAAAGGGGAAAAGGGGAGGAACAGAGAACCAGGATGGGCATCTGGGGAAAACAAATTATTACTTGGAATGGAGGTATTCGGGAAGAGTTACAAAAGAGTAAGGGAACATGCAAAGGGAGACCCAGTGGCTTATGCACTCTGTCCCATGGGGTGCTCATACACTGAATTTCCATTGCTCTGTCCAGTCTAATTTTAAATGTCTCAAGCAAAAGGCCTTGCTTCCCTTGGGAGGCTATTGCAAAATCTCACAAATCATCTTTGCCTTTTACATGACTGCCTCTTCCTTTGCGATAGTTCATTTAACTTTGTTTTCTCTTGATATTCAACAGTACCCCTAGACATAGCAGTTCCAAACAGTTCCAAATTTCTACTTCCTGAAAGCATTTGTCCCCCTTCGCTGTCTTCTCTCAAGAAAGAAGTTATCTTAAAAACATCTCTGGAGATTGTATTTTGTTCATCTCTGCAGGATCTGCATCTGCCAACAGGAAGGGAGCATGGTTCTGCTGGATCTTACAAGGATCAATCATTGGGAGACTCAACAGCTATATTACAGGAGATGTATACATTGGCAAAAGGTCTTAGAAAAAGTAGGGTTTGGAGCATTCTCTTTCCCATCTCTAATAATTTCAGGCGCCAATTTTGACTAATTGCTCATGTTAAAACTTCTTACAGAATGTGAACATTTATTGACCCAGAAGGCCAAACTTCAATCAATGACTAAAACAGTTTTAACTACTATTCCTCAGGTGGAGGTTCTGTTTTTGCTGCAAATGCAAAACTCCAGCAACCTGCCATATCCATGGGAGTGGGCAGTAACCAAGAAGTGAATTTCTGAGTTTGCAAAGGATTCTACTTTAGAGTTAGTAGTGGCTAAAATACCATGCAACCTATACTTCATAACTCAAAAAAAGGTTAGTGTATGAGTGCTTGGTACTTTGGAAGTATTTACCCTGCACTTTTGAAAATCTACATAAAATTATTTTTCCCCATTAAACTAATTACTAACATTTTCCTAAAATAGTTGTTCTATATAAATTTAGACTGATGGATCAACATATGGCCTACACTGGAACTCATGCTGTGAAATTACTCATGCAGTCCTCAACCAGCACCTCCATAACAATAACAGAAGTGAGCAGAGTAGTGGTTTAAATGTTCAGATGGTCAAAAACAAACTCTGCAGTTCTCAGTATTCATCAGTTTTCAGATTTTGACCTGCTCTAGACCTGCACTCCAAAATACTGCAGTGTGATTTTCTTCCTGGTGCAGAAGTTCCCAAGTTCTCACCACTGAATATCAAAGAAAGCATGCTGCTCAAGGAATCTCTTCCAGCCTACCTGGAACAGCTTTGAACAAGAAACTGTGGTGCTGTCTAAAGCTCCAAGGATCCATTTATCAGTCTGTAAGGTATTCTCCACCTTCATACTTCCTTTCTAGCTATGCCCATAAACATTGTATCAGGAGAGGACTTTGTGACAGTGAACTTGCTCACGTTTCTAGTTGTGAAGTCAGCTGGATAATTTAGTGTTAATGGTGGGACAAACAACATTGCTAGAAGCAGTGGTATTACACAGTTTTTCATGTCATGCAGCTCAAAATTACTGATCAAAAGGCCTTATCAGCAGGTCAGCTTTCCTTTCAGGTGTGGAGCAAAGTTGTCACACTGCATGTGAGGCACTGGATCACTTCAAAGACTGAGAAACAGAAAGGCTTAGAAAGCATCTTGCATCCCGCTATTGCTCCTGCAGGTTTCTAACCAGTCTCAACCAGCTGCCTACATCCAATCTGGTCTCATGAAGCCCCAATTCCCTGCAGGTCCTCTGGCAGCACACAAGAAGGGAATGGTCTCCAACAATGCAGGAGTAAAGGGAACTTTTAACTCAATGTTAAGCCTCTTAAAAAATGAGCTGAGGTTCCTCTGAGATTTTATTAAATCTGCCAGCCTCTGAAATACTGCCCATTGGATCAAAGACACAATACACCCTTTCTTAGCTTGTGTTGAGCTCTTCATGGATCTCCAAAGGGCAGTAGGGCTGTAATGTCTCGTTAGGTCAGTCATTAAATACAAGGAACTGAAAAATTCACCAGAGACCAAGAGTCAGGATGGGACTCTGCCATCCCTTCAGGAGCACAACATCTGACCCTTTTAATACATTTTCCCTCCCTTCTCCCCCAGTACACTGGGAACTACTCACTGTTGCTGATGTATAAAACCCTGCCACGACAACTACTAAAAAGGGCAGCTCCATGCTGGCATTGATCCTGCCTTCATCTCACTGCATTCTTTGTCTAAGAGAACAGAGGCAGGATTAGAAGGCGGTTTAGAGTGCAACCAGGCAGTAAGATTAATAACTGCTCTTAGTTTCATTCATGATCAATTGAGTGTATGTGAATCTGCAGAGGACCTTCTCCAAACAATCAGTAGGGATGGTAGTGGCAGTCACAGAACCAGAAATCCAAAGCAAATTTCAGTGACACAGCATTTCTTTAGTGAAAAATTACATGTTTTGCTGTCTTTCGATCAGCAAATACTGCTCTGCTGGTGTAGGTCTGCTAGTACTCACCCCCAAATCCATTATGCATACTGTCTTACTCCCTAGAAAGTCCACTGGCTCCAGTGGACACACAAGTCTCTGAGGGAAAGTTTGCTATCAGGAATGCTTTCAGCCACACATTTGAAATGCGTTAGCTACTCTTTAAACAAATCAAACACCTTGAAGCCTAAAGGATAAAATGTTTGACCTGCTTTATCCCAACTTGATCTCCCACAAGTAATGCAGATAAATCACATGGACTGGCTCCTTTTTCTTGAAGGGGTTAGCACTTTCTTTATGAGTTCTTGCATATGTGAATACAAGATATGGCATGCACAGTGGTCAGAGAGGTGACCATCAAATGCGTTCCCTAATGACCAGCATGTTGGTAAGACCTAACTGGTCAAAATTCACAACTGCTAGTGCAAAAGCAAAAATTGCAGTCACATGTGAATGAAAGGTGGCCATCTTTTACATTTATTATGCAATCCTGTTAACATTACTAAGCAAAGTATTTTTGTAGCACTTTGATCACTGGCTAAGACATGCAGCATATGGAGTGACTTCAGATAATGTGTGCATGCATGGCTTTGGAACACCACTCTGGCGGGAGCAAAGCCCTGTGGGTTTGATTTCAGAATACAGAACGTCCAATAAATTTTTTTTTTCCCCAGAGATGCCCCTATTTTCAATCTGTACCTCACTTTTTAATCTAGAAAATACCAAAGCAGAGAGGAGCAAGGTACGCAAAGGAGCGCCTATATCCACAACTGAAATGGAGCTGGGGGCAGCAGTTAGCCACATGGACAGCACTACACAACAGCTTAGGAAAAAACATGACAAATAGGTTTGCCTTTCTAATGGCCAACAATGCTTTGCAGGCATGTCTGTACAGACCTGGAATGCTTGGAGCCAACTTCCAAAAATGTGGTAGTGTCTAGGCATTTTGCTTGGCCTGACAAAGGAAAGGAAGGAGGGCACATGTTACATGGTACATTTGCCCTTACTAGATTTCCTAACACAATCTATATGTCCTGCAGGGCCAAAATTCTTACTTCAAATAATGGAATGTTACCTGAAAGGTCATCCCACAGTATGCACACAGCAGCTGACTGCATTCCCAAGCATTTAGAAATTTGCTATCCTTATTTAATTGAAACAGTGGGAGAATTTATGGACACCGAAGTTAATCCTCCTAACTGATAACTGAAAGATTAACTTCTGGAGGGAATGCCTTGAGATTTTCAGAGACCATATATGATCTGGACATTGGCTTAATATATCAACTATCCACACTGTACTGACTAAAACAGGGTTGTTGGTAGAAAAAAAGAAGAAAATGAAAAGGAAAGAAAAATAGGGCATTGCCATCTGAAATATGGTATGAAGAGGTCACTGCAGCAGCCCCATAAAATCTGTCTGCCCAAGGAATTTTTTATTGATTAACACTTCATACTGGCAACAGTGAGAAAGAGTTCAGGCAAAGCAAAGCTGCTCCAGCATGTTTTAAAAAAAACAAAACAAAAAAATCCCACATTCCCCCCTAAAGGCTCTTGTTTTCACAAGGCCAAGTGCCACTGACTTCTGCAGACCTCAATCAAGATCATTAACTGTCAAACTTGGACTATATGGAACCACCATATGACACTTGTATTCACTCTGCACAGTAATTTTAAATTTTGTTTCCAATTCATGCTAACCTCTTACTTCCCCAGAAGCATTCATGAAAAATAAACACTGGCTTTGAAAGAAGACTTTACATCCAATGTGATAAACTGGAGCAGGGGGTGGGTGAATCTCAAAATGAGCAGTGCAGTGAGGCTCTGCTTCTGCAGGTCCCCCTGCCCAGTCTACAGGCCCAAGATAGCTCTTGGGCTTTGTAACTTTGAAATGTTGCTTTTTCGTGACAGAACTATATTACTCCATTGGATTATTTAGAATTAGATCTTGATAAATGTTACCTCTTTGACAGTTTTAGCCTAGGACTGAGCATGGAAACATCCTTGTTTGCTCATATGAAAGGACTTAGGAATGAGGCACACAAGCCACAGCAGTAAGGAGAACATGGAGCAAGCAGTAAACATCACTCTTCAATGCTGTCATACCAACATTAAACTCACTTAAAAAAACAGTTGGGAGAGACAGATGGTAAGATATCTAAGAATGCTGATACTTCTGAGAAGGGGAGCAAGACATGGGTCATTTGTAAAAATAGCAGAAACCCTGTCTGTAACTTCAGCAACGTTCAATTTCTGTATTTAAAAGAGTCCTCTGAGGCTGCAGCTTTCACGCACATACCCCGGCTTTCACAGGGAGCATGGGAAAATAGGCTCATTGTGTCAGAAGGCCTTGAAAGGGAAAGGAGGCTTGCAGCAGGATGGGAGGAGGGGAAGAGCCAGAGCACAGCTTGAAAACGCATGGAGAGAAATGGAAAACAAACATATACCTACCCCCAGCATGCACACACATGCAAGCCTAAACTCTGACTGAACTCTGAAATCGGAGACCAAGCTGCTTTGGAAGCCACTGCTAACTTTTCTTCTTCTCTCCTTTTTTTTTGTTTGCCTCATTTTTGGGTTTTCTTTGGTTTGGGGGGTGGAGTTTTGTTTTTTACCTTTCTAAGGAGGGAAAGAAAATCAGCAAACTCTGTGTGTGTGTGACCTGGGTAGCTCAGGAAGAGCGAATTGTCAAAAGCCCACTCCAGCATCTATCTTTCTTGTTCCTGGTGAGGATTTTCTAAATATTTGGGAGGTTGCATGGGATGGGGGGGATAGCTGGGGGGAGTGGAGGCTGCAGGAGGGAGGCTAGATAACTTTTGGGCCCACACGGCACAGAAGTTTTGAAAGCCTGCTTTTCATTAGCATTGCCTAGCAACCAACTCATCTGCTGCAAATCTCATCACGCCCCTGCAAAGCATCCATGGCATGCTAATCTTCTTGTTTAATAGAAAAGCTGCTGTAATCTTTCTTCCTTTTCCTTTCTAAAAAAACAGACTATAATAAAAATAATAATAACGATAAAAAAAGATTCTGTCCCTGTTCCTCCTGCTGCCCTGCACACATCCCCCACCCCACCCCAGTGCTCTTGTTGATCCAACACTTTGCCGAGTTCCCATGGATGACCTACATGTGTGTGTTCTGGCTGATAAGTCCCAGCTGCAAAGGCAAGCTTGGGTCGGTTTTTGCTTTCTGTGTTGTGTGTGCTGGAAAGGGAGGGCGGCAAGGGGGAGGATTTTTCTGGCTGGGATCTGAAAGAGGAAGGAGGCAGGCAAGGCTACAGCACTCAGAGTCCGAACGGGTCCAAATGGCTTAAATGAAATCTCTGGCTTCAGATACTGTAACTGGAGCCTCCCCAGCCGACAGGGAAGAACTGGTTTGTTCTGGTGTGTGCGTGCACAAATCCAAGTTCTCCCCATATCCGCAGGAGAAGAGCGAGTCTTGCTTTGTTGCTGATGAATTCCATGTCCAGCCAGCTGCAAACAAGCCGTGCTCTGGAATCTCCCTGGGCTTTGCCTGTCCTTTCACTCTGAAAATATTGCGCCTAAGGGTAGGGGAAGTGGTTTGGACAAAATAAGACTTGACCTGAGCATCTGCCCAGAACTGAAACCAAACGTCTCTCTCCCTGAATTTTTGGCTTTTCACAAAGCTCCGATAATTTCTCTTGCCACCTGCCCGTCTTCAAGCATGTCTGCGCTTTATGGTTCCACACAGAAACACTAATTTATCATGAAACAGACCATGCATGCAGCTTCTGAGCTGCTGAGAAGCAGGAACCTGAAAACCTGCAGACAAGCACATTCTCAAATATCCAGCCCCATTTTTACAGACACTGAGCAAGATGTGTGCCACCGTTCTCTTTGCACTTTCCTCCTTCTCCTCTTTCCAGTCTCTGTATTTCCTCTACTTTATTTGTACTTTTAAATGCTCCTGAGGAAGTCTTGTCCTCCCCACTCAAAAAGTAGTCAACTTCTCCAGAGTGCAACCCTGGGGCCATTTCACATTCTGCTTAACAATCTATCCTCTTTCCTGGTCCTCTAACTGTGAACCTTGAACATAATATACCTCACTTCTACCCACATGTGATGACTGAGAGCAGACTCCTTCACAAAGATGTTTCCTCTTCTCCTCTACAGAATACTGCTGGAAGCATTCCCACTAGAGAGGTGCTATAAAGATGAATGCAAGATCACAAGGCCCTAAAGCAAGTTAAGCCACTCTGGCCAATAATGTTATCATACCTAAGGAAATGACAATGTCGCCATTGTGTAATAGATCAGGTAGAGATAAGATACTATGAATTTCTTAAGAAAATCATGCTAAAACTACAGCAACATGAGGCCTGGAAAGCAGTAAATCTTACGTAAAATTGGAAAGGATACCATGATTGTGGAAGATACTTCAATGTCACCCTGCTTGGCATTTTTAAGCAACACATGGTGAACAGTAATTTTCAGGTCTACTCTTGCAAAGTCCTAAAGGATAAATGGGCCCTGTAACAAAACTTTTGACAGTGTACCTAAAGGAATGGCTGTAAGGCCAGTGGTCAGGACAGCAAGAAAGTTCAAGCAATCTCAGCTTCAAACTCTGGCAACCATTTTGAAGTTTCATAGACCAGAATGCCCACAAGCCGATGAAATGAGACTGTTCATGAAACATTTACTTCACTTGATTGAGAAGAATTGCCAGCTTTTGAGAAACACATCCACCTCCTCTCTCCTATCTTATAAACAACTCCAGGGCTACCAGCTTCAGCACTCTGTGCTGCAAGCACTTCCAGAGTCATCAATCAGGTTAAAACCCTTTCCCCTATGCACACACTGGGCTTGAAACCATTATGGGCTGGCTCTGCTCCCACAGCCAGCTGGAGACAGAGACGCTTCAAATGCATTCGACGGGAAAGGAAATAAAACCCCCACCTTTGCTGGCTTTTAATTAAAAAAAATCTCAAGCCTCATTGGTTCTCAGGAAAACATAGAGTTGGCTGGTGTTAAAAGTGATAGTATGGAAATAAAATTAGTATTTTAACAAATTTCATTCCCTATGTTAGTAAGACCTTTAACAAAAAGGCTGTTCACCATAAAAATATGGTGAAATTTTTGGTCACTGGAAGGCAGGTACTTTGGACTCAAAAGAAGATTACTAAAAGAAGCTATGAATTGCCTTCTCTTTGGGGTTTATACCTATCTTTTCACAGACCTGCATTTCATTGAAATCAATTCTAGGCCATTCCAGGGATAGTGAGCTCTGTTAGGCTGGATAAGAAGTAACAGATAGCAAAGCAATAGCACCAGATGGCAGAAGGAAGCAAGTGAGGAACTGAATGCCACTTACCCACATGGCAGATCATTTGCTGTGAACTACCACCACTGTTGTGATGGAAAAAGATAGATTCTTGTGAGTGGAAAATGGAATGGAGACAAGATTCCTTGGTTTGTGTGCAAATGCTGATTATAATAATTTTTCTGTAGTGTCCCAGAGAGCAGAAATTAAATATGTGACAAGTCTCACATAGGCCTCTCTTGTCCTTGGTAAACTTATACACACATTTCAAATACCCTAGCCTAACTAGCATTCTCATTATCAGAATGAGCTGAGAAGCCAAAAATTGAAAGAACATCCTTCAGGTCCCCAGATGATGAGGAAGGACTTAAAGGCTGGGGTTTTTTGATCGACCTAAAGGTAAAGAAACATAATTTCTGTTTGTTAACAAGCCTCTCACTGAATTCATTCACTGAATATGATCCTCACAGCCCTTGCTGGAGAAAAAATTCTTAATCAGAGAGCAGCAGCAAGTTATCTGGAATGATTTGCTCTTGGGAAAGACTCAGGCCTAAGCAAATAGTAGATAAGCATCAACCTTTTTTTAAAATTTCCTTTTTTAAAAAAAATGTAGCAAGTTGTAACAGCTTTTTTCTAAGATATACTCTTGTTTTAGAGCAGTCATGTTCTTACAGCATTAATAAAATGACAGCTCCCAATGAACAGTGCATAGAAGACTTACAGTATTGGACAAGGCTGAGACATGCTGGCTTTTCATGGTGTTCTGCAGTTCAAAGTGAGGAAAGTTTGTCACTTTGGCAGAATATAAGCTGAGGGAAAGAAAAATGTGTGAAGGCAGTTAGATAAGGTTACACAGGTGCTGCTACTTCAGACTGTGGAAAAAAAATAAATTATAATACATGTGAAAGAAAATAGTCTCTCTAACATTTGAGTCTTCTTACTGCAGGGTTAAAACCACAAGTCTGCTTTAGGAGTGCTGCCCTCCTTTAACTCACCAAACATCACACTGACATTCTTTTCTGAGTTGTGGTTTGGAGAGACAGCCATATGTAAAACTGAGGTCTACACACTTCTTAGAACTAGAAACTATTTGAGTATGCTCTATGTTCTGTTAAACTTTGAGACGCAATCAAGCCAAAGACAATTTTACATGCTAATAGAACTCCATTTCAGGATAAATGTTATAGTCTCTTAAGACACTTTTATCATTTAGGCCACTCCTTACCCCTCACAAATCAAGAGAGTTTCCAGTTTTGGGGAGGAAATGAGAAAGGCTTAAATGCTGTCAATGTCAAAACAGCATTTTCAGAACAGCCAGAGTTTTGAAACAAGTTCTGTGATTGCTAGAAATAGGTCAAACTCAAATTACATTCACAAGCACTCCAAAAGTTTAAAGAAACTTAGGAACAGAAAGTAAAAAAGACGTCCTTACCATGAACTCATTTGTGCTGAAGAAATAGATAAAATTTTACCACAGAGATCATTAGAAGTTAAGTTGATATTTAGATAGAATTCTTGCCTTGTAGTTCAGCAAAAGTTCCCCCCTGCTCTGGACAGAACTACTGAATTGCTTTCTTCAGAGCATTCATAAATGAAATGCCCGTAATGTTTTCACAGAATAGACATCAATGTTTGGATTTTTTGCCATAGATGGCATTTTGCTCCAAAATTTACTGAGCTTCAGTTGTATCAGACATCAAATCCTAGAGCGAAAATATAATGTTTTGGTTTAGTGTTGTCAAACATGTATTAATTTAAAATGTCAAATTGCATTCCATTAGAGAAAAATGCTGGTAGTTCTAGGGTTTGGGTAGCTTTAGATCTAAGGTGTATACTATTAACTGCATGCGCAAATGGGAGCCACACTGTTCTTTCTAAAGGTAAGAGGGAAACAAAGCAAATATCTTGTCAGCCAATTGCTATGGAACAGTGAAATACAGCAAGATTCAAAAACCTCAGTATATATTTAAGGTCTGGAGAGTTCTTTTAAACTATACCTTCCTTCGTGGATCTCCTCTGATGCCACACCAATTTTAAACCTCATTGTAGCTGTTACTTCCACAGTCTTTTGCTTCAACAGGTTCCCAGCTCATCACTGC
The DNA here is from genome assembly GCF_047830755.1 of Zonotrichia albicollis. Lineage (NCBI taxonomy): Eukaryota > Metazoa > Chordata > Aves > Passeriformes > Passerellidae > Zonotrichia > Zonotrichia albicollis. The sequence goes on along the minus strand of NC_133824.1, from coordinate 26,655,532 downwards.
CATGATTCTACTGCTTGCTGCTTTCTATTTGGGTTCCTTCAAGATGCCCAGATGTGTACTGTGAAACTGGGGACACATCCTAATGTCCTGTGTCCTAATACTGCCTTACAGTGACACAACAGCTCTTAAAGGTTAAAGGTTAGAAAAAGGAATTTCAAAAGGAAATGGACTCATGCCTAGAATATGACCATTTGGGGTAGATTTTAATGTGAAAATAAAACTCCTTCCCTTTTTTTCTCCTAATACCCCATTTATCCATCAATAATGTGCAATTCATGGCCAAAAATGGGGGCCATAGAACTTCCTAGAAAAGAAGAATTGGTTTCAATCACTTGTAAAACAACCATTTTCTTCATAACTTAATACAAACTTTTGGAAGAAGCTTTCTATCAAAATCACTCAGAAATGAGTCCCTTACATTAGCCTTCTTGGCTCAAATGTTGTGGTAAATTATAATTAGATGAAAACACGATTTTATAAAGGAAGGTCTAAGACAACTGCAACAATCACGGGGTGACTAGCTCTGCCTGCCCATCAACAATAAGGTGACAGCAATTCCAAATGTCTACATGACCAAACACATTCAAAAATGAGCTTAAACTCCTTAACAGATCACTTAGGATACATTGATACACCCAGATGCTTCCTGCTCCCTAGATAACAGGGGCAATTCCATGCCTATCTCTGCATTAGTCTTAACCCATGTACTTCCTTTGGAAGTCACTGCCTGGGCTTTCATGTGTCTGCAACTTCCTTGTGGATGCTTTCTGGTATTGCAGGTATAGTGGTGCATGCTTCTGTGCTCACAAACACATCCTTATCACCCTCCTTTGCCAGAGATTACTCAATAGGTACATAGTGAAATAGAAAACATAGTGAAAACAAACCAGGATTGCATTATTAAAGTCTTTTATTCTGTTCTTCCTGCAAATAAGTGTTGTTCAAAAATAAAAAGCCCAAAGAATGCTGGGATCTAACTAAGACACATGTGAGGGATGAGCAGCAGCACAAGCTTCCTCACTGTCTGATGCTGCATGGTCACTCAGACAGAGGAAGACTAAGGACAGAACAATGAATTGCCTCTGACCATTCACTCTGGGAATTCTCTGCTAATATCAGTGACAATGATCTCAGGTGGTTTCCCCTAGTTAACCTCATGTTGGACCACTGATCCTTATCAGAAAGGAGAGATGAGAAGAAGGAATATAGGTCTAGGTCCCATCCTGGATGTGTTGCTGCTCTGCAGTCCTGTATGTCAACATGGAGCAAGGATCCCTTAGGGAGGGAATCAAGGTGATCAATTGCTGTCTGCTGGAGGGAAAAGAAACAGACTACAGCAATGACAATTCTATCCCCTGCTCTTGCTAGAGACTTCTTCTGAAAGGCAAATGCACTCAAACTTAGTTTACTGTTAGAGACAAAGTAGGCCAAATTTTACAGAGCAAAATATTTGACCTGAGTCTGGAGACTTACACTGTCTTACTGAAACTGAACTTTTCATGATGCTAAAGAGCCTATTTAGCAATTAACGTAGGACTCTCTTTTCAGTGGTTTTAAGAATACATATTAGTACATTTTTATGGAAGGTCCTGGCATGAAGAATTGCATTTGTAAGTCAGCTGTGAAACACAGGCCACCAAATTCAGAAACTGTCCTGGAAACAGCACTAGCCAGCGTGGTCTTATGTAACAGGAAAGCTTAGAGGAACTGATGAACGATTATCTAAAGATGCCATTCCATGGCACCTTCAACCAGTCTCAGCTGAGTGGCCTAAAAAAATCCCCCTGGATTGTTTTTCAGCCAGTTTAAGCCCGTTTGCACAAGTATTCAGGTCAGGAAAGCACCAGAGCCAGAGCAAGAGAAAGAGAGGGAGCTGGGAGCTGAATGAGTAGGAGAACAGCAGACTGAGCAGTTTAAACTGCTATGGAGCTAAATCATGGAACTCTGATCCACTTTTCAGTTGCTGCTGAATGTAGCACATGAGCTCCTACATGTTCACTTCTTAATGCTAAAGCACTTTTTCAGATATTTATAAAAGACCTTCCCTGATTATCACAGAGGTAAGTGGACCCTGCAGCACTTCCACTGAAGGCAGTGGAAAGAAAACAGGCTGCTTTCAGTCAACAATGGCAAACCAAGCGAGGAGTGAAACTGAAAAGCAGCTGTGCAAAGATATTCTACAATTAGAATTACAGACAGTAAAGAAACCCTGAAGAGAAATGGCAAGTGAAGCCCCTTTGGATTTTGAACTGAAACCTGCTCTCTTGAATATTCCGCACTGCTAACTGGAAAATGGGAACGATTTACAGTAGACAAATCTCCTGATGTCTGACAGCTTGAATGCAGCGGGTAGAAGTGGCACAGTAACAGATAGAAGTCAATGCTCCTTCACTGGTAAATTAAATCAGCTGTGAAGTCTTTAGTAAAGGGCAAAGTGTGAATAAGCTGGTTGAAGGGACCCTAGGTTGTGTGGAAATTAGCTGATGGGGAGATGGTCACTCAGTGTTCAGCTGTCCTAGTCTGTGAGACTGCTGCCCTCCTGCTGCCTCTATCTGCCACCCCGCTCAGGGCTGCTGTCTCCCAGCAGAGCCACTGGTGTGAGCACCTCCAGGCAGGGTTTGTCACATCAATTTAAATGAGTGGTTTGAGCCAGTACACCTTTACCCTACACCCCAAAACTTACTGAGGAGTGTACACACAAGCCCTGTCCATGGCTGAGCAGTTGGCAGTGGCCAAGAGAGGACTGTGGTAAGTAACTGATCTCAGCAACGCCTTCCAGCTGCGTCCGGAGGAAGGGGGGTGTCCATGGGTTTTGACTTCACTCTTGTTTACATAGGGAAATTACACTGCTTTAAGTAAATGCACAGTTTATATCCAATTTACCTAAACTATTGCAAACCCTTGTGTAAGCACTTAGTGAAATGCAGTTTAAACAGAGGAGGAACCTGGGTGTGGCACAAGTTCCAGTAAACCTATTAAACTTATTTAAATTAAACCAGTGGGAATTCCATGTGTTAACAAATCTTTTGCAACTCCATAAGGGCAAATTCTCCCATTATGTCTATATCCATGCAGGAGTAAACATGTAAGCAGTCAGACTAAATCACTTCAGAATTTGGCTCTGCACTCAGTCCAGACGAGGTTTTAGATTGTAACTAATACCAAGCACCAAATCACAGCATATCTTGTACTCCTTTACTACCACTCTCAGGGCAAACACATTACCTGAAATGCTGGGAATATGAAGTTTTCCATCCTCATGATCCCTGTACCTGTTTTGCTCAGGCTTCGTACAGAAATGAGACAGAGCCATGGTCTCCCAATACATCAAAGACTAGAGGCCTTGTAAATCTTAATATCCTGCCTGCTCCAAAGAATGCAGCAGAGCTGGGTTTGGTTATGGGGGAGGAGAAAGGAAGTGCTCATAGGCCTGAATGCAACCAGCACATACAGTAGGTCTAATTCTTGTCCTATCAGCCTTGACGCAATGTGTCCTTTTCCTTCAGCTATTTTAGATAAACAGGAAAGGAAAAGAAAAAAAAAAAAATCAGTGCTGGAAAAAATACAAGTCAGTTTGGAAAGAAAATGCTATTGTCAAATGTTCTAATGGCAATTTCAAACAATAGTGAGTACAGTATGTCATATGAAAAACAGGGCAATTGCTATGATAGTCAATCATACCAGAAACAGAAAAATAGACTAAAAAAAATAGTGCTACAGTAAGAATAGCTACTGATTCGGATCATTAAGCATTTCAGCTTATGAGTAACAAAGCCTGAAAAGTGGTAATATTCTTATACGCATTTTTCTGACAGGGAAGGCCCTTTACAGACAGTTAAAGTGGTTTGTCGTGGTTTGCAAATAATCCCTGAGTGTACCTAGGCTACTGCCTAGCAAAACCATGAATAGCACTACCTTCCTCTAACCATTAAACTGTTCCAAGAAGTATTCTTTCATTAATGCCTTAGTACACAAAAACAGGTGAAAACTGGTTACACAGTAGTAATCTGGTTTGGCACTCAATACTACTTCCAGAAGCCAAGTCAACTTTCTGGTATAACTGTGGGACCATTAATACCTCTGAAAGGGCTCAGTCTAGAACTGAAGACTATACAACATACTTGCACAATAATTTTTTAACCTCTGGTGCAGAAATCCCTAATGAAAATAGACATAGGTTATGACAACAGAGCCTTTCACTTGATAAATTTAGTATTTATAAATTTTGTTTATAAAGACATTGGACCTACTAAGCAAAATCAATACAGATGGGCATAGCTTCATGTCAATCACTGTAAACTCAGTGACATGATGAAAAAAATTAATTTGATCAGTTTAATCTGTTATTGGTGGGTTTTTATCACTTGTATCATGGACATGAGGGGAATTGATGAGGCACATTCATCTATTCAGTTAATTTAACAGATCTCTTATACCACGCACTATGATGCACTTGCCACCATTACAGCACATCGGAATACAAAAATTTGGAAACTGGTTATCTTCAAACATTTTGCAGATGCTAGCTAATTATTCCATGTATTTTCACAAAGCAGTTCAATATTGCTAACTACTAGCTGGAACTGCTTACCAGTGTTAGCCATTTTCCCTCAACAAGTCCAGACCTGAGCAAACTAGAACGGAGCTCCTAGTTTCCAACACCTTCTACCCATTAGACTGTGCTGCTTACTCACATTCTGAAGGAGTTGGCTGGGAGAAAGAATTGATGACTATTTTTATCTCAGTTACCCATAAAAACCCTTTTATTAGTGAATGGGCTGTATGGAACAGGCTTCTATCGCAGTTCTTAGAGAATATCTGTTCATAACACAAAACCACCCTTGTTAAAATTGCTCTTAGAGAATCTCTAGAAGTGTTATGGATGGACTGTCTAATGCTGACAATACTCTCCTTTGATCCCACTCTAGTTCTTCTGTGGAAGGGACTGTTACATACTATTAAAGCTAAGAGAAGAAAGATACTCTGGATGACATTTCTGGAGGATGCAGAGTTGCTGATGCAGGGTATGCCCTGGTCAGGCAGTATGGTCCCAGCTCATCTCTCATTCAGTTCCTGCACTCCTTGTGATGCTGTACATGACTCAGTCATGCTCTGCCACTGCCTGGGGTTGTTTAGTTCATCCATCTGTTCAAAATTCAGGAGTCAATCAACACTTTCACCTTCTTCATGCTCTACTATAATACAACTTTGGCTGGAATTCCTGACTCTCCCCATTTAGCAGGGCATGATAGTTGACTTTTTCTACTTTCTGCCTCCTATTGACATTTTCTCTTGTACTTCTTGCTCTGCTTCTTCTTTCTTTTCTTTCTTTCCTTAAACCCAGTTGACAAGACTGCCTTTTCAGGCTGTACCCTTTGACTGCAGGAATAGTGAACTGCATTCCTAAGAAGCAGCCTCAAGCCCTAAAATGCAGGTTGAGTAAGTTAGCACTTCTGTGAACCGAGTATTCTCTTTTTATAATATTTTTAAAAGAGAACTTGTTCACAAAAGAACAAAACACCAGAAAGGTTTATAACTCCTAACAGAAACCATCTGCTTGAACATAAAGCTGAAGAATGTATTGCTATTTTCAATTCAGGCTCAGGAGAGCTGGGAAAAAGAACACTGGTCTGCAGGCTGTTACTCAGACTTGTCTTTCTGTTAATGAAACAGTATTTGCAAGACAAATGTTACCATATTCTTAAAAAAACAAACAAAAAATACTTTCAGAAAACCCCAGCATACTCTTTTATGAAGATGAACATTTCCCTGTCACACTCCAGAGAAAAAGAACATGCTGCAGCTCCACACAAAATATTACATATGTTGTTATAAATCAGAGGGAAGAGAAACGAAGAGCTTAATCTGCAGTTATTTTTTATTATGAATTTTTAACTGAAGTTAAAATTAAAATATCCAACACTGATATTCTACAAAACAACAACCCAACAAAACTCAAGCCTGTGAATTTTGACCATTACGGGAATTTTTACTTCTCCCCTCTTGAAAATAACATGACCCATGGCCTATTTTTCAAGCCAGATTTCAATCCTCTCTAGCCAGCTGTCAGGAAACCACAGAAGGTGCTTGAAAGAGCACAAAAATGGCTGGTTCTAATCTGAAGGGAAAAAAAAAGTTGAGGAACAAGGCAGCTACTTGTGGCAGAATGTTGTTTTTTCTTCAGTCTCTGCCTGCATATTTTCCCAACATGTGTACTCTGTTACCCCATCACTTCCATCTTTTCCTTGGGTAAATATCTCTGCTTTGGAATAAAAGAAGGCCCAGGGGTGCCACTTGCAAGGACTGCACTCGCCTTGATATGTTGTTTTTGAACTGAACACATACAACGGACACATTTCAAACTTGGACCTTTGCCATCATACATGTTGCTTTTAGTTTAACCTTCTCAGATGATGGGGCGAGGCTGGGGGTAAGGAAGAGGCTGTGAGCAGGGTCACACACTCTTTCCTTTACCAGATGTGGGATCTCATGGGAGCCAAGTGTAACAGCCCACACAAACCCCTCTAAGCACACAACATAATGGAGAGAGAGAGAAATGCAAACTGACCCTCTCCAAGTGCCAATTCTTTGCAAAATCAAATACAGTGGGTGACTAGGCCAGACTTTTGCCATCCAGCTGTTTAGATAAAAAAAGAGTATGTCATTAATAATTTATCTTTAAAAAGAAATATCTGTGTACAAGTTCTATATGAGTAAGAGAATCACCTACAATGAGATTTCTCCCCCTTTTCACCCTGTAAACTGCATGCCCTATTAAATGACTGTGCTTCATGTATGTCATTTAACGCGACATTTGAAACCCAACAGATGGACTGAACTAGATTAGAATCTAGAATCTGGAGAAGAATTAGATAAGAATTGGGACCTAGGATATTCTGGATTAAACCAGCTCAAAGACTACCCTACACTCACTTACTAACCCAGTTAAGGACACTAGGCAAGACACTTTTCACCACCATTGTCATGCATCAAATGACAACAGGCAGGGCAAGGACAAGAGCTGGCAATGGGCTCACTCTGTTACACATCAGGTAAATCATGCCAGGTTACTTCCAAGTGCATATGAATGAAGCCTGAAGCCCTGAAAGCTGTCATGTGTACTAAGCAACTTGGAGATGGGAAGAGCTGCCAGTGGGGATGAGGGCAGTGCTGAAGCAAAGCTAATTTGGGAACAAAACAAAGTATTGAGTAGTTCCTAGAAGGTGCTAGGAAGGTCAGAAAGAGCTAAGAATTGTCTGCACTACACAGTACTGAGTACAGCGTTGCAAAGTTTCTTGAATATGTATTTTACATGCATGTACTCATTTAATTTGATAATATACCCAACTTAATTTGGTCACAAACCTGGCAACAGGTCACCTGAAGAACCATGCTTAAATGTTTTGTCTGTACACATCCTCTCTCCCTCCCTGATCTCTCTGATAATCCTAATCTGATCCCTTCTTCATCTTCCAAAAATAATATATCTAGTAAGGTCTTATTTCCCCATCATTACATTGTAACTTCTTTCCCAGAACTTCTCTTTTTAATTCATTCTTTTCTCCTTGATGTCTCTTACATACTTCACCAAACCAATGTGTAATTTCTCTCCCTCCTTACTCACTTACCATGGGGCTATCCTGTCTTCAGCTCTGCAGCGTAACCAACCGCTTGTACAGAGCACGGATAAATCAGAAACCTTATGGCTGTACACATGGGTACCTTTCCCTTTCTCCTGGCAAGTCCCACTCAAAGAACCATTTGTCTCTCTAAACCAGCAAGTAATTTGCCAGCATGCAAATGAAAAGATTGGGCAGATGATATTTAATTTTGTATTTACATCTTATGGGTGTGCTTTCATAGCCTTCATGTTAGATACCTGTAACTTTGATAACCACTAAAGATCCTTGAAAACTACATTGACACATGGTAATTCTCATGTCACACATCCTTTTCCAAAAAGTGCACCTTGTCTAGAGTACAAGCAGTAACAGATAGTCAAGTGAGACAGTGTTGTAAGAGAAACGCTATAAATGGGCATACACTGAAGCAATCGCTAGCATGTGATATGTGTACAGAGATTGAGCCAGTCTCCTGAACAGTCCTGAGATGAGAGGAATTAAAATCATCTTTATAACTTGCTTTTTACAGTGTAGTGTGATTTAGTGGACATATTCTAAATCTAGTTTTTGTGTATCAAAAGAGAAGTAAAAATAGAAAACCCAGTCACTGCTCAGTTGTTTGAGAAATCATTGTTTTTCTTGCTGCTCTGTCAAAAAAATACAGCAATCAAAATAGCCTGTAACTGGGAATCTATCAGGTTCTACAACATTTTACAGCCCAGAACCCTGGAAGTCCAAAATGCTCCTCAACAAACAATATATTCCAGAAGTTGTGGATTTTTTTAATGTATACCCAACCTATCTGTAAAAACTCCAAGAGAGTTTATGAATACAATAAACTCGAAATTTCTTCAGCTCCTTTACTGATGAAATGAACTAACTACATAATTTAAGTTTGTGTCAGGTTTTCATCTGCTAATGTGTGAACAACTGTGGAGCAAAACACAGTAGTACCTGTAGGAGCCAAGCAGTGTTATACAGTGGCAAAAAACATATGAAGAAATCTACTCACTTTACAGGAGGAGAATTTAGGTAAAGGAACATTAAATACTCTTTGGCATGGAAGGGCTAATGGGGTTTTCACCTGCAGTGTATGTGCCATCTTACCAGTGATATAGAAGCCAGCTGTGTGCTGTGACAAATGGCTTTTCCCAGTCTAGTGAAACAGAAGTCTTCTGTCCCACTGCACACTCCTGGGAAAAGAAAGCAGTTACTATGGAAAGGTGCAGAAAGCTGCCCAGAGCATGGGCAATTCAATCAGTATATCTGGCACAGTTGGCATCCTCTGGCACAGACTGGACAGCTTATCAGGTGAAATGACAGCAGGCCTGAAACTCTCTTTCATATGCTGGGCTGCTCAGCGCAGAAGTGGGGTAGCAGTCCTCACCAGGCTAACTCTGCAGTGGAAAACAATCTAAAAGGATATGTAAGAAATGAAAAGGTGTAAGAACTGCCAAATCACTAAACCTCATAACATGATACTAGCAAAGTATGTGCAAGAAAACAGAGCAACACCACAGACAGATAAAAAAAATGTTGTCATGTCCTGGTAACTTCAGATAAGATTTTGCAGGCTCTGCTGCTGGGTGCCCTGTAAAGAAAGAGGGGGTTCACATATGCAACCCTTCACTAGCTCCTTCCTCACTTTTACAGTTTTGACTTGAGTAACGTCACCCTGTGAAGTGGCAGAACTCCAGAGCCACCTAATGAAACTCTGAAATCCACCACAGCTTAATGGGGGGCCAAGATTTCAAAACATTAAAGGTAAAATAATTCCCAGTAGGTCTCCTAAGAACATCTTAATGTGTCTGTACTGAGTGGTATTTTCACACTGTTCCCTTCCTCTCTCCTTTGCCTGAATAAAGAGCTCAGAGGAGGAAAAAAAAATACCTATGAATACCGATGTGCAGGGAGCCCTCGTAAATTCACTTCCTGTCAGTCCAACAAATGAGCTCCCCCTGGGAAGTCATGAGAGAGGGCCTTCTCACAACAGCCTGATTATCAAAAGTTTGTTCTCTCATGAAATACTCTAACCTCACAGGGACAAGTATTGTAATAATATGAAAGTATCATAATAGCTTGAGCAGCGTAAATTACTTTTGTAACTTGGGACATGTGGGGCGCATTTCCGGCAGGTTGGTTCCCAGTGATGCTGTTTGCCTCTCTGTATCACTGGAGAATTACCCCAAGCATGAAAGATTCATGTGCTGTAAAAATTCAATTTCAGAATAGAAATGCAATTCTCCATATATCATATTTCAGGCGGTCACTGCATCCATCATAATTTTAGCAAGCTGGCTTTATCACTGCTTCGTTCTCCTCAGAAATATAATGCATATTACCTGCCACACTTCTATGCAGCATTTCACAAACTTTTTACAGATAAACTGCTCATTGATTTTGTTCTTCAGGGATTGCCATAAGTCTACAGTACTTGAGTACTGATGGCATTTCAGTCAGTTTCCAGATTTGCCTTTCACAGTTCTCTGTCTTGGGTCTTTTCCATTTTTGCAGTTTTCAGATCCATCCATGTTTTGCAGCTATCTGGGTGTGAAGGCATCCTACATAATAATCTGAGAATGATAATCTCCTGCTTTTGCACTGCTGTACACAAAGATATCCTCACCTTTATCCTTCTCCTAACCCTAAAAAAGAGACTGCTTTTAGAACCATGTTTCATTTCAGTTGTATCCGTAAAACCCCAAAGCCTGAGAAACCAGAACGAACTAGTGTAAATCAAGCAGTGCTCTTACCACTTAGACCCGCCCTGCAAGCCTTTCCAATCAGGGAATCTAAAATTACCATATTTACAGCATCTGCAGCAGAGCCAAGTACAAAACAAGATGAATAGCTGTGACGCACAAGGCAGAGTGTGGAAGTATGCAGCTGGGCCTGCAAACAATATAGGCACTCGGAGCTGGAGTCCATCTAATGCTTTTCACAGAGCAGAGTGACTAAAAAGGGAAGGAGGGGGAGGGAGGAGAAGAGAAATTCCAGGAAGATGAGTGAAAACACAGCAGAAATCCCAGGCTGCCTCACTAATGGGTAATTGAAATGACTCACAAAAGATCTAGTAGGGAATTCAATTAATTAGGGACGTGACTGGGCAGAGAGGAGGAGGGAAAGAAAAGAATGCCGGTGATACAAGAAAATCACTCCTCTCCATTCACTTAGGAAAAGGTCTGGAAGAAAACCTCAAGGAAAGAAAAACCACGTTTTTCAAGACAGGGTCTCTACCCCTTCTTATGCACAGAAAATGACACATAAGCACATTCCTATTGCTTGTCCTCCTTCCCTCAGACTCCTAATGAAAAGGAAGAAAAAAGAATAAAATTTGATATATTAAATACATCAAGGCAACTGGTAAGAAGAAACTATGAGGACAAGACAGAGGGATGAGGCAGAATAGACCAACTGCAGTGCTGCTAATAGCACCCCCCTTGTTGTAACATCACTTCTAATTCCATGTGACAATGAGGGGAGGGAGATAGGAAGCAGTAGGAAGATGAGTGAATTAAAAAATAGTGGGGATGATTGAAGGAAAAAATATAATGCAGGAAAGGGAGAGTAGTAGGAAGAGGGGCATGCAAGAGGACTGGAATTGACAAGAGCAGGAGGGAAAAATAGAAAAAGAGTGGATGGAGGCAAGGTGAAGGGAAATGGCACAGGTCATGGGTGAGAGAAGCAGCAGGGGGAAAACCTGAAAAGGAGAAGAGCAGATGCAGGAATGGTCAGGGAAAGAATGGTAAGTTTCACAATCAGTCAGCAGTTAGGACTTGCTGTGATAGGTACTTGAGAACATCCATGTTCATGCAGCGACCATTTATTGACAAATACTGTTTCTGACCAAGCCTCAGAGACTAAATTTACACTAGTGCTAGTTTAGAAATCTTCAAGAATGTGTGATCTAAACTTTCCAGGCCCACAACTGGTCATTCCTGGTAGTGGAACAACAGGGAGAGATACAATGAGCAGGGGCAAGTGCTCATTCATGGGATGGAAAGTTGGATCTGCAGTCTTTCATAATAAAGTTACCCCAGCTTGAAACGTAGCTCTTGTTAATTCTGACTCGGAGCTGTTATTGCCAGGCTGGCTGTTCAATAGCTATACAAAGGAAACTCAGGGTCATTGTTTACCTTCGTGAATCATGAAGGGAGCTAACAAAAAGTACTTCTTATGCCCTATCAGGTTCAGCACTGAATGCCCTCTGAAGGCTTAGATATGCTCTCACGCTCAAGGATCAAGATGCTATCGCTGTGAAAGGTTGGCATAGTTTGCAATTTGCTGCATGTTTGGGCAATTAGCTGAGGATTTCTGTTCCCAGGGCTGTCAATCTGACATCTTAGCAAGAAAACATATAAATCAAACCATATACCTCTGCCAGTGAACTGACCATTAACGTCAGCTTCACTATCAAATAACCTTCAGAAAAGCAAAAGATTTTTCATAAGCTTTTTATTTTCTGTGATAGAGAAGATACAACACTGTCAAAGAAAAAACTTTCTAGGCAGCTAAGACATACTGAACCAGAAGGAAAAAGATACTATTTAGAAAACAAGAACCAGTATGAATGATATTAGTATCTTTATACCACTGTAAATACACTAATGTCTAGACACAGAGATTGTACTACTGCAACTAAATCCAGGCTTTCACAATGTTTTAAGTTACATTCATGCAAAAATGACTATGCAGAAATCCCCAGCTGATTCTGAATTGACCTTCCAAAATGACACTAAGGAGTATTATGCTGCTGCAGGAATCGTCTTTCAGAAGAGGTACAAAGTGGAAATATTCCAGTGGGCTGGTCTAAAAAAATAACCCCTAGATATTTTGCAAAGACATAATTGTTGGTGTTCTGGACAAACGTAAACATACTTCAACCAGCTGGGCTGGCATTTCTATGGAAAAGAACTACAAATTGCGGGCATCCAGTGCCTAGGTGCCTATGCAACAATGTGATTGCTATACAAGAATTACAATACAGTTATAAAATGTCAGTAAAGCCAGTCAGCCCCAAAAGCAAATTCAAGCTGGGCAGCCAGAGCACTACTTGACACTTTTTCTGGCTTCAAAGCTCCATTCTTTCCAATTCTGTAACATGTCTGAAGAAACAGAGCAATGTGCTCTGAAGGTCCTCAGTTTATAACCAGAGCACCTTCAAAATTTATCAGAGCCTCAATTTCACTGCCAATATAATTTTGTCTTTTTACTGTCTTCATCAAGTTAAATTCATGAGAACTACAGGCTTGGTCAACACATATCTCAAGGCTATCTGGATTCTGTTAAGCCAGACTGACACATTTTGTCCAGACCCTTCTCTCCTTCTCTTCAAAACACTCAACAGAAAATAAAAAAAATCCCCTCTTTTGTACAGAATTAAAATAATTAAAATAAATTCTTTTTATCTGTCTAATTAAGTACCATCCTGTATTTAGTAATTTGACAGCACCAAAGAATGATTTTTCTGTATTCCACAATGTCATCCCTCCTCCCTGGATCTATTCAAAGCCTCTTGCACATATTTAATCACTCCTAGCCAGGCCTAGCTAATGAAATGCAGGGCCTTGCCCTGACCTGACCTTGCTATTTCTATTTTGGCACAGCACATCCTCTGCTAGTCGGGTAAAAAAAAAAAAAAAGTTGTTTCTTTCTCTTGGTCTTAAGGGTCCTGTTACTTGCAGGGAGTATGGTCAAGGACACTGGTGAAAACAGAACAAATGACTGTGAACACTGCTTTGCAAAACTACTGCAAATCAAAAATGGACCACAGCAACCTAAGTGTGAAGTTTTTTTCCGTCTTTTTCTTTGGTTGGCAAACACTGGTGGGCACTGTTCATCTACTGGGAATAGCTTATGACTAGATAACTCTGTAAGAAAAATGGACTGCTCAAATTATTTGCCGCAGTCATAAAGCACTGTAATTTGTTTTGGGCACTTACTGCAACTAAATATGTTGTTCTTGGTTTTCCCTCTTTGTCCTTCCTATTTGCCAACATGGCAATTAAAAAACTATTTTTTCCATTTCTGAGAGTTTGTAAGGAAGTGTGATCCTATTTATGAGCACTTAGGAATCCTGGATGTTAAGTTATCCCTTTTGTCACATGATGTTGGTTGCAAGAATTTATCAACATGCTAACAGAAGTCAGAAATATTTCTAGTGTAAAACAAGACAACATTTACATGTGATCCATTGTGGAGTTTTTAAGCTGCTCTTTGTTTTCAAGTGGTTTGCAAATTTGTTGACCATTAGTTTTGGTGCTCAGTTTGACACAGGGAGTTGCTGGATGAACCATAAGCCATATTTGAAGCCAGCAAGGGCAAGGGCCATTGTTTTATTCTTTGTGAGCACACACTGCCTTACATTGTGGAGCTTTGGATGCTGAATAGGGGTCACAGATGCTATCACAAAACAACCAGTAACAGCATAAGGACCTTCAGGTACTCAGACTGTCAGAAAAATCAGGCTGAGCGGTTCAATCCACCATTGTTCCCCAATTACCTCTCAACTGAGGCATGCCAGAGAAAATGGTGCTGAATAGCATGAAGATGCCTTAACTAGCTGCCCCAAACTAACGCCCTACATCCCATGGAGTACTGGAGCCTTAAAAGCTGCCTAAGGACCACGGGTGCAGACCATATTTCTAACGGCCAAAGTTTAACACATCCCTATTAGTCCTTCTGCATGTCCTGGAGCAGACCTAAGAAGAGTTAGACTGGCACTTAAAAGCCCAGTCTTTTCTCAGCTCAGCTAAAAACAAACACATTCAAGTTGCAACCTTCAGATACATAGAAGCAGTAGGACATTAGACATTGCTTGAAGGAAGAAATGAGAAAATCATGTTTGCAATCACTAATGTCAAACAATATAGTTGTGTCATTTTCCTTCTAATACTCTTTATCAGGTTGTTTTTTAGTCTGGTTTTCTACACAAACACTCAGTGGTCACACTCTGTACACCACTAGCTTTTATCCCAGAACTTTTTCAATGAAGTCTGACAACGGATAGGGGTTCTCAAACATAAGTGAGATTACAGAAATTCAGTGAAAAGTGATGAACGAGTAGAAGAGAGAGTGACTGTAAATATCCCTGGCTGGCTTATTAAGTTACCTATTATTGGATTCCATGAAATCCACAAAGAGGACTTCTGAGTACCAACCACAGGAAAGACTTGTAGATACAGTCAACAAACCACAAGGTACAGATCTGTACCAAACCACATTTTATTAGTTTTTCCTACACTCATACGTTTGCCACAGTTTACAAAAAGCCAGAGTTGCCTATTTCATAGGAAAAAGAGTTAACATACAGCTTTGTTGGGATTCTGCTATTAGTCTTTTTGATCACTGCAATGCAGCACCTGCAGCTGTCCTGAAACAAGTAGCTTTACTTCATTGTCCCACATGGTTTGATACTGGAGTCAAATTGCTCTGACTGTGAATGGTTAACAGAAGACATGGCCCTGTCTCTCTTTCCACGTCCTCCATCTTTCTTTCACCCAGCCTTACCTGATTCCCTTACACTAATGCTCCTTTTTGTCTACAAGAAATCAGTTCAGGCAGCAAAGGTGGCAAAAGGCTAACCCATAAGTACAAAGCAAGCAGATTACTTAGCTCCCATTGACAACTCTCTAAGGGGTTTGATGAGTACCAGAAGTAATATGGAAGTTGGCCTTGGTTTGGACATCTGTTAATGGCCAGGAGATGAGAGATCAGCATTACTACAACCTGAAGCCTAGCTATGGTCTTAGGTGGGTGGTCACAGTCAAACATCTGTACGTGGTGACCCTCACCCAGAATTGTTCCCTTAGGAAGACACACCACTCAGAGCTACTCCGAGTGAGAAACAAACCTCTGTGAAACTGAAGGCAGAGGCAGCATTCAGCCACTTTTCTTCCCTCTTCAAGCAGGATTCTGACCCACCTTGAGCCCCAGCCCCACTGCAGTTGTACGAGACAGAGCCAAACACCGCTGTGTAGAACAAGCACATTCACAGTGACTGTGTGCGTCTTTGGTTTCTTTGTGTTACAGTCTTCTGAAGGGATTTTGTTGTAATTTATACTACACACATAAAGAGCATTGAGGGCTCCCTTGCTTATGCTGATCCTGATGGCTGGCAGAGCTGGAGAATGCTACCTTGGGGTGCTCCTTCCCTCGGAGATCTGGCGGGATGTTGCAGTTAAGCCACATCCCCATGGCTTAAACCACAGAATGTAAAAACAGCTGTGAAATCCAACTGTCTGAGCTGCCTTGGTGTTTGGCTGGCCTCTGTGGGGCCAATTTTTTTTTTGACTCAAAGTAAAAATATGATTTAGCATAATTCACGAGACTAGGCAAAAACATTTTTGGGAGGTTTGTTCCAACCTACTTGTAACAAACAAATTTGGGCAACCACCTATACATGCCAGAAAAAATGTTTATCCAGCTTAGCCAAAATGGAGCAAAATAGATTTGCTGGCAGCATGGACAAAGCTTTAGGCTTTTTTTAATGTCTCTTCCTAATTTCAGTTTTCCATTCCCCACCCTTAGGAGTTTCTTAAATGATTCTTTCTCCTCAATGGCTCTTCAGTTTAGGCACTGTCCTTTAATTTTTTCAGCCTTATGATTATTTTCTTTCCTTTTAGTTTTCTTTTGCATTTGTTTTCTTTCTGTCCTTTCTCATGGAAACATATTAAAAAATCTTCTAACTCTAACATTCCTACCTTTTCTTTGCCAAACTATTTTTCCCTGGCCAAAGATATATTCTTTGATATCCCTTCATTAAACTTCCAATGTATTAAATGATAGGGAAATAGGAATATTAACAGTTGCCTATAACCACTATTCCAAAGAAGAGAAGGAATTTTTTGTTTACATATGTAAATAATGCAAGTATTTATATATAGATACATATATTTTAATACTCTTGCCAGTTCCTCAGAAACTAGCACAGAGAAGATATGTGTAAGGAAAAATGAACTAAAGGAGGACTTTTGAACAAGATAAATTCAGAAAGAGGGGAAATTAGACAAATTCAATGGCTTAGCATGGAAAATCAGAGTCTATGATTTCCAGGCACACTGGTCTTCTTTCTGAAACTACAAACGTCATATATTTCCCATGGAATGGACCTCAAAACTCCTATTATTTTTAGCATTAACTGCTTGAACCATTTATAAAATGGCTCACAGTCCCAAAAATCAACAGGAGAATTCTCAGCATTCCAGTTAGAACTGTCTTAAATTTTATTTGAATTTTTTTAATTGAAAGTCAGACTGAATCTCTCACTGTTCACAGCAAGCACCAGATAGTTTTGTGTGCATTCCCAAGGCTACTCAGACTAACCTATAAAGGCCTGAGTATTTTCTGCTGGATATGTTTCCTAAAATTTGTCTCACTGTCTCCAGAGACTCAAAATCACAGTGGTAACCAGTTATCTTGGGGATGACAAGAAGCAATTCTGTACGGGCAGTTATTCAAGAGAGCCTCCCCAGTGCATTCTTCTGAGAGTTCCTATCTTCATGATTCAGTAAGAGCCTCCAACTACTGCTTCAGACTAACTTTTTTGGAATATATGAGCACTTGACATTAGCTCATGCTAAACTTTTCAAGGGCTGACTTTATCTCTTTTTAATTGAAAGCATCTCACTAAAAAATGATTGCCCATGATGAGAATGCAAAAGACTTGGGATGAATATGACAAGCAACACTGAGTGTTCAAATGATACTTAATAGCTCAAAATACAGTGCTGCCCAGAAGAAGAGAAACTCTCTTTAGGCAGCCTTTAAGAATATATCCCAGTCCCGTCAGGACTGGCTCCCACATACAAAACATGTGCACACACCATGCTAGTAACCTGTCAGTGTTTATGATTACTCACCACAATGAAAAGCCAAATCACAACTACAACCTTTTCATTCTCATGATCAATTGATCAACAGTTCAAGGAAGAAGACTTAGTTTCATTCTGATTTTTAGGAGTCCCACTGGAATCACTGACAGCATCCTCAGCAATGGTATTGTTGGACATGTATCCATAGTGCCTCTTGGCAGGTTCAGACAAGAAACAGGAAGACTGATATCACTTTGTTGCTGCATATGTTACTCTGAGATCCAAGTCCTTGCTGGGTCAGAAATCACATGGTGTATTAAGGGCTTAAGATTAATTATGGAGATTTAGACTCTTGTTTTGACCATAAGCCATGAATGGAAGTAGGCTCCAAAAAAAAAAGTTTGATGATTCTGGGTCATGGAGTAATAGAACTTCTTAATCAAGGAAAAAACAATTAATTAATTTCGGTGGTAGATATACTTTTAGCATCCTTGTCAAGTAGGTGGCATCATACCTTTTTTTGGGAATCTGACAAAAAAGGACAATATCAGGTATTTTATATTAGAGGAGAATCTTTGCAGGGGTCTCTGTAATTCCATTCATGTTGACAACTTGTACATTAATAGGCCAGGAATAACTTGGCCCATTAAAGAATGGAATGATATAACTCTCTTAGGTTGGTTAGCAGTCCTTTTTTCCTCTTTCTGATGTGGCCCAGATCTTAAAGTAAACTGACTGTCAGGTGAGAACTCTGGTGTCCATTACCAATACCTGAAGACTTCAACATGTTTTCATCTCTGTATAGCCAATACAAACATTTTTTTCCCACTGGGGATAAAAAGTAGTAAATACAAAAGTAATATCCAAACCAATCTCCATCCTTCAGAAAACTACACAACATGCAGATGACCTCCTGTACTCAGGTAATATCTTCTTCTAGTTGCTAGATGAGGAGAGATTTCATAAGTAGGGATGTCATTTTAACATCAAATACATTCCAATTCCCTTATCTAATCTAACAAGCCATTTAACAGTTTATCTATCAGAACAAGTCTTTGAATCAGTTTTGTGCCATGGGAGTAAAAAATGCCTAACATTTAAATAACCATCTTTTTTCACAAAGGTGAACTTGATCAGTAATTAAGATTGTTTCCAATCAATGATCTTCAAAAGATCTTTTCCATTTCTTTCCAGATGACTATACAAAACATCACAGTACATAAAATATCTTGGTCTAATCCACTGCCACTAATTTTCCTCTTTGTCATTATTTCTTAAGCTTTATGAAGTACATTCGTAAATGTTTTGTGCCTAGAGAAGGCATGCCCTTGCTTTCATATGGAAACTGTAAGCACTGTCATCCCTCCACTGCCAGAAGACACACATGCACACAGCTGGCACATTCTTCTAATCACAAAAGTAAAGAGAAAAAATCCCAGCTGCAGTATTAATTGCAAATATATTCTGGTTCGTGTCTGGTTACACTCAGGTGAACACTGATAAGTCATGTGTAAGGTTCTCATGCATTGCTCTGGCACTGCAACACCAATCCGAACGTGCCTCCAGGCTCTTTAACATTGCCATACAGCTCAGTCCTGAATGGCTTCTTGCTGACACACTTCTCTTCCAGTGGAGATTTATTAGAGTTGGCCATAGTTGGTCTTTGCTTTTTGTAGAAAAATAAATATATGGGCTTCATCTTCCCTCAGAATCTGATACTTCAGATAGGCTGGTAGGCCAAATTCTGTAGCAAAGCTTCCTTCAAATGACAATTTTCAGACATCATTCCTGAATGTTTACAGAGTACATGATGAAAAAGTTTGTCCTAGTTAAGCTGATTCATGTGTCCTTTCAAATGCTTAACAACTGTTCCAACAATATATATAAAAAATCAAATTAAAGGACCATGTTAAAAAAAACTGTCTATATAATGCAAATGTGTCCCAGGTTGAAGTAGAGAGCTCTATAAGCACCATCTAGGCCATCTTAGGTCATACATAACCTGCATGATCTTTGGCTGATCTGTATTGCATTTGCAATGGGGAAATTGCTGTGGAAGGAACCCTGGTGCCATTTTTCAAGAGCAGACAAGGTTTGCCCTAAATGCAATAATGCTGAGGCAAATTCCATTGCTTTCCCTTCCAGCAATCTTAGTACAGCAGTTCTTCACTACCTGCTACACTCAGTGTTTATGGAAAGTCTCTGAACACCTTGAGGAAGGAGATGTCCCACCTGCCCACAGCACCTGGTGGACTCCCAGCGTGCGGCATTCCTGGTCTGGAATCCAGCCCTGGGACTGGCAGGCCGTGGTGTTCCCAGCAGGGCTCACAGCTCGCTCGCTCACTGTGTGCCTGGCACAAGGCACCCAGGACAAAGCAGCTCAGCAAGAAGCTGCTGAGCTCCTGAGAACACTGAGAGAATGGTGTGGAATCTTTGCACCACCACCAAAGCATCAGGTCTTCAGAATGCAATGTGACATGCAAAACCACTGCTTAACATAAACAGTGGGGATGGAAAAGCACTGCCAGATATATTGAAATACGAAATGCTAACTTTCCTAGCTTGAGAAAATTCATTCATCACTACAAGGGCATTGCTTTGTGGCATGGTTCAACAGCAGAGAAGGATGCCTATAGAATTATCTATAGGTAGTAGGAATTTTACAGGTTTTTTTAATATAAAAAAGTAATTTTTTAAACATATCAGGTTCAAGTCTAATGTGCAACCCTATGAATGTCTAATCAGTTTTGCTTTCTTCCTCTTCTCACTTTCAAATTCTGGTCTCCTGGACAACCACACAGCAACAGAAGAAATTTCCAGTCATTCAGGCCATTTTTGCAATTACTTAAGTTGGTTTAAATGACATTATGGTAACATTATCACATATAATAATCAGCTGCAGGGAAAAGCTTTGGCCTAAATGATCAATACTCTTTCAAAAGGAATGGTGGAGATTGCTGCTTTTAAATGTCATCACTGTCCAGACCTGTTTTAATTTCTCCTCCCTGGCCTGAGAAGGACTACATGAGTTAAAGGGGCAGGGCACAGCAGAGCTGTGCTGTGAGATCTCATCCTTCCTCTAGGGTAATTAGGCTGCATCACGTCCTGTAACTCAGTACCTGTGTTCAGGGCTTACAAGGGACATGCACAAAGCAAGAAACAGACAGCAGTGGGAATGCTATGCTATGCAACTCTTACAGTACACATGAATGATTTTAAAGGAAGCAACTGCCTTTCCACATGCCACCACGGGCCAAAATAAGCTGCCCATCCCAATGTGAGCAACCAAAGTCAGGCACTTTGCCTCTGTTCCAGGCCCCTGTAACATGAGCAGTCTATGAGGGGATGGGGCACCACGCTGGATGCTGCACTCAAAATGCCTGTCCTCTCCTTCTGGCACAGAGAGCACCACTGTTCCTTTTTAAAAATCCCCTACTCTTAGCAAGGTTTGTTTTTCTAACTAGTTCCCAGAAATCTCTTGGGCGTTCCAAGCCCAGAAAAGTAATTACTGCATTACTTTGGCCACAGACACAATATCAACCTTGTTAGACTTGGCCTGTGGAGAGAGCCAAACACCTGCTGCTGCAACATTTATTTGATAAGCTTCATGGTTCACTAACATAAACCTGATCCTGCTGACCTGCAGGAGGATGAAAAGGAGTCAGGGGGAAAGGGTGGAGCAGGTAGGCAATCTCACAGCCCTCTGGCCCAGCAGCTTACAGCCCTCTCTCCCAGCAAGCTCCCATTTCTCTTTGCTTTCTTGTTTCCTGGTGAGAACTTCAGAGAATTGGTTTTCCCCCTGCAGTTATGCAGGCAGATGTGGATAGGGCTAGGATTCCCATGCCTTATGACGGATTAACTGACAAGTGTGGGATCAATACGGGAATTGTTCTAGCTCTGGCTGCATCTGTAGGCTTCCAAAGCAGACAGAATAGCTGCACACACTCTCCTTGGCATGGTGGTGTGTGCACTGAAAGGCTGGCTTAATACCAAAGTCCATTAGTTATCAGCAAGGAGAGAGGGAAAGAAGGGCTGCAAATCAAGCAAATCAGTAGATAAAAGGCTGGGGAGAAAAATCTGATACAGAAATAGAAAATTGATTTTTATTCTTCAAATGGCATAGTTGTCTAGTCTAGTATAAAAAAAAAAGAAAAAAAAAAAAGAAATGGGAGTGGGAAGGGAAATAAATAAGGTTTTATCCCAAACAAAACCATCTTTTCCAGATGATAGTGCCAAGCAATATCTGAGGAAAAAACCACATGCCAGGGTACTTAGCTGGAAGAAAAAAATAACCTTCCCAACTATGGTGCTCAATATCAGGAAAGAAACTTACTCTCGTCTGCTTCTCAGTCTCATCATTTTCTAGGCAGAGAAAGTACAAAACAGACAATCTAGAAAAGTAAAGGACATTTCCATGTATTTGCTAGCTGTCACTTACAGGGAAATGTTTGACCTCAGGACAGTATGTTTTCTAGTGTAATTTGTTTAAAATTCTTTACCTGAATGACACCTCTATCAGTGTATGTTGATAGTTTATCTTGGAGATATACAGCGTGATTCACTCTCTTGGGAGACAGTGGGAAGCAGATGAATCACTGTGGATTACATCAGAGCCAGACCAAACTTTTATATGAAACTTGGCAAAAATCTGAAGACTAATCCGCTGAACAAACATGAAGTTGTCTACATGACCATCCTCTATCTTATTTCACCTTCTTCCACTGGCTCAGAACTTCAGGAAATTTATTTCCTGATGGATAAAAAAACCTGCAAAAATTCAAGTAATATGTCACAAGACGTTTTCTGGATAGATCCAACTCAAATCAAAGCAAAAACCTCAAAAGAAAATTTCTTTTGTGGAACCTCAGGCACAGTTTTACAGTTATGTGAAATTCAGGTAACGAATGATAAACAAAGTTTTGGACTAGCATCAATATTCTACTTTTGTATTCACCCTTCACAGGGTGAAGGTACAGAACATACAGCATCAAAGTAAAATGCTAAGTAGACCCAGAAAACCAGCATGACTTGATTCTCAAAGTTCTACTCAAAACAGTCAAGTGTTCTCCAATTTCTGCTTTTATTGACTAGACTTTCTCTCTGAACAGTATGAGAAAGATGTTTTAGAACTAGTAATTCAGGAAAATAAACAAATAACCTGATACTATTGGGATACTTTTGTGGAAAGTGCTGCACGAAGGAAAACAGAAAGTGTAAGAGAATTTGACCTACACTGGGAAGTCTATATTGTTTGGAAGTCTGAGTGTACCAAAGATCTACAAAGTGCTGCCCAGCATGAAAATCTTGAAAGCAATGTACAATATACCCAGTTAATGGAAAATGCACCAGACTGAGCCGTCTTAGTTTTGTTAAAAGCTGATGATGACCAAAGCAAGTAACTTCATTCTTCCTCCACCATTATGCTTTAGGCTGTATGGCAATGTTCCCCAGCATTCTAAAAGGAAAATGAAAGAGCTCCAAATGCATTGTTCACCTACAGGCACAACCGGTAAGGAAGAACTCATGGCCTGTTCTTCAATAGCTGCTAGAGAAACTAGCAGCAAAACTCTCAAGCCAAGAATAATTTTATTTCTTGGAGCTCTCTAAACAATAAAGCCATCTCATTTCAGAAACTATTAAAAAGCATCCCAGGCAAAGTATGGCAATAACTATAAGTATCCTCCAAATGGAATTTCTGTAAAACCCCTATCATATTACAGAATGCATATGTATATTATTCTGCCTTTTATTCTTAAGTGCAGTTTCAGACTGTGAGCACATGTACACTTTGTATAGCGGCTTCTGCCCCTGACTTCCTCAGATTACCACAGATATCCCCAAAGAATATCTTTTCATGGTAAAATATTGGTAGACTGTTACACTAGTAGGAATAGTTTTAAGGAAAGTTGAACAGTTTGACAGCAGCCAGGGTGAACTTCTCCTGGTTATCGGAGAAGTGGAAACCAAGGAGCTGGACCTGACACATCAGCAGAGTACTCTGAAACCACACTAAATTTGGAGCACAGAGGGCAGATGAGAAACACCGATGGCTCGCACAGAGCATCCCCAAGAAAGCTCTTGCTTTCTTGCTCTATGCTTACAATGAACATTGCGGACAAAAGGAACCAAAATCATTCAGCAACTTCTTAAAATAAACCTTCCCAGCAGGCCCTTCTTCCTGTCCTGTAGCAGCCACCAGAGCAGAGGAGTGGAACTTGACTGAGTCACGTAAGTGACGAGTGCTGCTCTGCACAAGAGCTCTGGGTGCCTGGGCACGTGTGGCTGCCCACGCGCTGTGCTGCCAGCTACAGGACCAGAGAAGAACACGAAAGCAGCATCTCTCTCTCTCTCCATTTTCTTCCTCTATGCAGAAAACTGAAAAAAAAATTGAGATTTTTCCTCTCTACAGGTAAAATGTGAGCAAATTTTGCAGGCCCTTAACAGTGCACAGGTGACTAGAGCTCAGCCTGGTAATAACACATCACTTCTGCTGTGCCAGATCCCTGAGAACCTCCAGGATCAACACCTTACCAACTACACCATTTTGTACGACAGCAAAGGATCTAATTGGACAGAGTCAGAGCAGAATATCAAGATAAAACCTTTTCATGGTAACTGAATATTGTGCTCTCAATTTTTTTCTCTCTTTCTCAAAACTGCATTTCTAGCTTTACGGTTGTGATGACAACTTTTATGTTAGGAATCAAGAGTAAGTAATATAAGTAGGTCAAGTCTGCAAACACACTAAAATAGGTTTCTCAAAATTATGTCATAGCATGATGCCTTGAAATGACTGAACCCCATCCTTCTCATAAGTTTTTTGTTTGAACTATCTGGTTTCTTCAGGTTGGAATCAATGAAAGAAAAAGACTGTCTTTTTATAATGTCTTGGGTTAAAACCCATTGAAACTGGTCACTCTAGCCTGCAATTCCTTTCAAGTTAAATAAAGCTACAGTTAAATACTGCTTTGTTTAGTAATTACTAAAAACAAAAGACACAGGCTGTGCAGGGTCTGAACCTCACAAGACAAAGGGAATCATGGGAACAGATGCCACAAATATGGAGATTAGGGCAATGAGAAATGCAGCCCTGCTTCTAAAAGTGCTGGGGATGAATATGGTTGTTTTTGTCAACACAGGAAGCATATCCTAGCATGTGAAGCTTACGGTAAGCCAATGTTACACAGTTTTTACTATATTGAACTACTGTAATTGTTTCTTTGGTAATTTGCTAGCTGTAGAATGGCAAAAGCATAAAACTGTTTATTTTACTTTTTGTTTTTGTTGGGGTGTGTGTGTGTGTGTGTGTTTGTGTGTAAAGAATACCAAAACCAGGTTTCTTCTTACAAAAGTAATCCAAAGTCATCCGCAATTAAGTTTACTCTCTCAGAATACTATTAGGTTACTTTGAGCCTTAAAACAAATCTCTGGCCTAGATGGCTAATTACTTCCAGTTATTTCTGAATAAAGTTTTAACCACTTCTGTTGGAGTAATCCATATCTAATAGGTTGGGGTGAGGGGAGAAAGTGATCTGTCTGAGCATTAGACAAATAACAGACTAACTGACAGAATAAAAGCAGAAGAACAAACCAAAGTAACCGAAAAGGACAGCAAACCAATTTGCTTTCAGCAGCATTTGAGGAAGGCCAAGGGAAAAAGTGAAACACCTTACAGTATCCAACAGCCTTCAGGTCACTTTATTTCAGCTACATAATGCCTTAAGTTTTGGTAAAAAGAAATACAGGCAGGAAAATCTAAGAAGATTTCCAGTACATCAACTGAAACTTGATTTATCCTTAAAAAACCCAGTCTAATTTCTGAAAGCTTTGCATCAGCTCTGGCCAGTTTTCAGAGCACTGTGGCACACAGGAGGTGAGCCGGGTGCTGATGGAAGAGGTACAGCATGCACTTGGGAGAAGGAAGAATCCCATGGAAAGACCATGTCCTGCTCAACATAGTTTCTAGATGACCTGTTATAAATGTGAGAATATATTTTTCAAGCAAAGTAGAAGGGATTTTCTCTGTATTTAAACCTTTGCTTGAACTGACTCATAAAGCAGGAAAGCCATGAAAATGCAAAATTCACTTTGGAAAAACTTGCCCAGATAAGGATATATAAGGCTTCCTGGACAACTACACAGTAACTGGATTATATGTATACAGAATGAAACACTTTAGAAATGGAGTGTCCTTCACATAACGCTGAACATTTCAGCATCTCTGTAAATTAGAAGATTGAAAACAGGACATGGTGAAATTCTTTTGTCCATTATTACACAAAACCAGCAAGAATTAGCAGTTGAAGTCAGATATCCCCAGATCTTAATCTTAAAACTGTATTTGCTTTGATGTTACTCATTCCTAGGACACATTAATAGAGCAGTGAACAACTGGTGCTGATTGTCATGGTTTATTAGGCAGTGATAGATTTGGGCCATGCTTTTACTCATTTCCCATAACAAATATTTGCACATAGGACTGAAGTAGTGGGAAGCCATACATGCACAGCTATTCTCTCAACTCAACCCTTCCTTCCAAGGCCCAGTTCCACTCCCTCCAATAATCTCCCTATTTGCCTTCTATTTTTGTTTAGATTACAAGTTATTGTCACTAAATACATGAAAACTGTAATCAAAGACAGTCTGGGCCTAACATAATTAATCAAGTAATTTCCAGCTAATGGTTTATGGTTTGCTTCACTTCTCCACCCACTGTCTGGCTTTTTTAGGGCAAAGACATAACTTCTTGCATGTTGCTAGAGGACTAACAGAGTAATGGGACTAAGAATGCAATAAAAAAGATTTAATGTCAGAGGGGATGAATAGAATCAATGAGTATTTTCCCTTTAGCAGAGAACAGTACATTGCTACTTGAGTGGCAAAGGCTTCTATGCCCAGAAGAAGCTCAGAACTGCCTTCTGTGAGTGCCATGCCAGTGGAAGCACTTTTGGCCTGACTTGCATGTGTCTGCTATTCTGATTCTTCAGTGAGACAATTCACTGTCTGTTTCTGGGGACAGAATGAATGGAGGAGTTAGATCAATTATCTGAGAGTCTTCAGGATACACTCTGACAGATGATGAAAGGACTCTAATATGTAATTGAAATACCCTGTACCAAAATACTCACATTAAAATTTGGCTGATTACACACAGGTCTGAGCTATCTCGGACCTTCAGAACAGGAACTGAGTTGTTTATCAGTGAAAGCCAAACTTCTAAAAAGCTGGCTGCCCACTACAGAGCCTTTGTGTTGGGTAAATTAGCTTCAGGAAGAGAATCAAAATGAATTAAAACCACATGGAGATCCTCTCCCTTTACCCCCCTTTTCCCCTTTCCTCTCGCTATATGAATCCCCTCACCAGGAGACAGAGGCCAGTTCAGTATAATTTAGTCCAGTGTTTTTGTTTCCTAAAGTCTCAGTCTTGGGCTGAGTCCATTAATACGCTGCAGCTGATTTTAATCTAGATGAACTCAAGGCTTCTCTCTTCTTTGGTTTCAAAAAGATTACAAATTGTGTGTTATATAAATAGAGGGAAAAGGGAAAAAAAAATCCAGAATAAGTAAAAAAATCTGCTCTCCATTAGCTGACCTGCTGAACAAGACTGTGATTCAAATAAAGATGAGAAATGAGAGATGTGGGGAGAAAAATACACAACTAAAAGCTCTAGTGATACTGCACGCAGGCACAGTGGTAAGAGGACATGCAGTAATGTCTGATAGCTACCATTACCATTGTAACAGCACAGAAGAGATATTAATGGGACTCCAAAAGCAACAAACCACATGCCTCAAAGACTGTTCTGATAGTTTGTAGCAACTCCTCCCCATTAAACATAAAATCACTTTGATTAGCAATTATGACCTCTCTGTATCTCAGGTCTCTCTGCTAGCTAGGGTGGAATAAGTTGGTCTCAGACCAGCTCCTCGTAGCTACTTCAGAGTGTGAAAGAATGCCATGATACTCACATGGACTGATTCAAGTGGGGTTTCTAAATAGAGGTGCTGACACTAGAGAGAGTTGTCTCATATCAGTGCTGACAATTTTGGGTGGGAGGGGGCTGAGATTTTTTTTTTTTTTTAATGCCAGCTTGAATGCTCTGTCTGCCTAATGCCACTCTGGAACTCTACACACTGGATGGCTCAAGACTGCATGAATCCATGATTTTTAAAAGAATTGCTATAGGCTACAGATATGACACTCATTTTATTGATGCTCAGTCTCAGTGCTGATGTGTTCAAAGTCTCCATTTAGAAGATTCTCATGAACAGCTCATAGACAACTGCTCAATTTGAAAATGGCCACTGCAGCTGAGCAGCAAAGCCAAACATCAAGGCACAATGAACAGCACTGGAGCAGAATGTAACTACTCAGAGTACCCTACAGACAGGTGGCTCCTGGTGGAGAGCAACAGGATGGCTACCATTTGGAAAAACAAGAGTTACAGAATTCTATGTAACAGGCTTCTGTTATATAAAAAACTGCATTCATTCCATAAGAAAAAGCAAATGTTTTTTATAGCCTATGAGCAAGTGAGCTGTACTTGCAAAAAAAAGTCCCAAAGAAACTGCAGTCTTAATGTCATTATGATAACTTAAACATCTCAAAATAGCATTTGATTCCACAGGTTCCATTTCAGAAGTCCAGAAATGTTTTTCCCTGCTTGTTAATGCTCTCCTTTTTGGGTATTGCACGCATCTGTTTAACACAAAGAGAGTTTACAAAGAGAGTATAAAGTAAAAATCACAGCTTTGCCATAAAAAGGAAACAAAATAGAAGTAGTAAAAGTGTTAGTAAATCAATAATTAATAGTAGATATGCAGAGAAATAGATATCCAGGTGACACCATTAAGGGGAATCACATAGTTCTATCAGATTTACCTGAATATAACCCCTCCCAATAAGTTTCAATTGCAATGATTAATGTGCCTGGATTAAACCCAGTGATTTTTCATTCCTTGCTAATGGGGAGAATGTAACTTGGAAGGAGTCTGTATGCAATCACTGGAGGTTTTATTTGTATAACTTTTCTGGAGGTTGACTATGACTATATTTGATTGCATGTGGGTGGCTGTGGGACAGGCAGACAGCTGGGTGAAAAACTGTGACAAAAGAAATCTTGTCCCATTTCCTGCCTGTGCTTCATTCACTAATGAGCACTGCTCTGGGTCATTCTCAAGATTTCTTCATCTGTTGTTGTCTCGTCTGCAAAGGGGCACCCCAGCAGTGGAGCTGTTGTCAGCTTGTCTTGAGAGTTTATTCTGCTGCCTCTCACCCTTGCAGCTGTGTGGGATTTTAAGTGCCTGGCTGTAAACAACTCCACATTTTGTGCTTCTTTTTGGATGACTCGAAGGCCAGTCTAAGGCCAGATGTGTTTGCTGGTGTATCTGTTTCTCATTTCTTCTGATAAATGCATATCTCAACAACTAATAATAAAGTGAAATCAGGATTTATCTTCAGTTGTCTTCTTCAGCTTGATTTCTATTGGAAAGAAAATGTTAATAAAACACAGCTAAGTCCTCAGTCTCTCTTTTCTTCCTGGAGTGCTTGAAATGTTCACTGGACATATCCCTACAAATAAACAACCAGGCTGGTGATTCTGATGCCATTAGATTCCTGCTGTAGCAACCAATATCCCTTTTGCTAGCTTGTGGAAACAAAACCATTTTGCTTCTTTAAAAAACAGTTTTTCACTAACAATGTGTCATCTGTTCTTGTTTCTTTTGTCAGACCAGTTCACTTGATTTCTTCCCAGTAACAGGTTTACTAATTCTAACAGGATTCTTTTATAAAAGGCTTCTATCTGTGCACAGGCAGGATTAAGCATTCTCCTACAGCAAACTGTTCTGTTACCAAGTCTAGTCCATTGATGAAGAAATTTATTAGAGGATGCACGTAAGGACTGCACCTCTCTCCTCACACCTAGGCTTCAGTAAGTCTCTATCCAAGGAAAAGGAAGAAATCACACCCAATTTCATTGTATCGAAGTGCTGTCTTTTGATTTGTGTTGTAAAATGGTATTGCATTACCCTTCCCCTTCCAAATGGGTACAAAGGTGAGGCAGTGGGAAGGGGAACCCTAACCCCAAACCCTGGGCACAACCCTAAGCCTAACCCTAGGGCAGCCTCGGGCTAAGGCGGGTTCCAAGGAAAAAGCTGTGGAGGAAGCCATGCAACAGCTTAGCATATCCCTGGCCACTAATGATGGCAAGACCTGTACTGCTGCAGTGCAACACAGAACTCTTCTGGCCATGACCCTCCTCTTCTTTCCAGTTAGATCATGGCCTTATCCACTGCCACCCCTCATATCTATTACAATGGGACCCTTATTCTTAATTAAAACCACTGCTTAAGTCTGTCAAAGATACTGCTCCAACAGAAAGCAATTCCATCAGGCATGGCTTTGATAGAAGGCTTCCAATTCTCTTGTATCTGCTACATGGGTTTTACATCCTCTGCACGTTAAAATTATTAGATATGGATGGTCATAAAAACAGTTTATATAAAGGAAGTCATGGAGCTGTCCTTTACCCAGGAAGACTTTCAGATAAATGCTCTAGTTTCATCCCAAAGGAGATTTTGCCAGGCCCTCTAGCTCTAAGAGGGAGAAGAAACACTTTCCACAGTACTAGGCAGTTCTAATTATAGATGCACCAAACCAGCACCTACTTTTATTGAAGATAATTGTTCCCTGACAGTACTCAGAAGCTCATCTATTGTCTTCAGCCACAATAATGAATGCTAGTCACTCACTCAGCCTTGCTAGTTCTGTTCAGAAAAGGGTACACAAAAAACCTAAGTAAGTTCTGTTTCTTCCATGCCTCTTCAGATTTATTTTAACACCCAAATACAAAAACTGTAACTGTATACATAAGCCACCATGACTGGCCTAACTGAAGACAACTGTTTAAACTGGCAAAGACACAATTTATTCTATTAAAACCACTCATGATGATATGTGAGAAGGAAAGAAGTAATTTTAGCTTTTAAGAAACAAATAATTTCTAGGGATAGCAATTAGGAAAACAAACACAAACCACTTGTATTTGTAAACTGAGTATACTTGCTGTGGCCTGACTAAAATGTGCTAAATCTAATCTTGGAATTTTTTCCTTCAAAAAACCTCCACATTTCAAGATGCTAGTAACATAAGAAAACTAAGAACAGGCAGAATCATTCCTCCACTAGCCCAGCTGGATTTTCAGCATTTTACTGAGCTTTCCCATCTATTATGTGAAATAAAAACCAACCTGTTTTCAGAAGGCTACTTTGGTGAGTGGTTTGAATTAATTTCATTTCTTAATTTAATTTCTCAGGACATTCAGAGCTTTTTTTCCATTTTCTGTGTTGAACTTAGTGGGTTTTCAGAGCCACAATATCAACAATGCAATATGGTATCTATTTCTTCCTGTATCTAGCATGGTTTTACACACAAACCAATCATACCTCAAATATCTAATTTGAGGCCCTCATTCTCCTGCCTTTAATGGTATATAGTGGACTTACTGTGACACCTTAAAGAACATTTCTTACACTTGACCCTCTCAGTAGTTTCATGGGATTCTCCCTATTCTCTTTGCATTCTTACCAGATACTTTTTTCACTATGACAAATCACCAAGCCCTCAGATCACTTGCATAAAACAAAAGAAGGCTATTTTACCTAGGTAATGTTCTTTCTCTGTCTACAGTAATGGTGGTAGAACTTGCACAAAACATACTGTTGTGAAAAGAATTAGATTTCAGATTTATGGAAACCGACTCTAACTTAAATGTGTGGAAGTGTCATTTTGTACATCATGGGCCATGGTAACCTTGAATTAACAGGAAATCAATGCAAGGATACACCTTGAATGGGAGACAAAGCTGATCTATATTTGTGGGCTGCTTTTATTGTCTGTCCAGAAATTTCAAAGCATCATATATAAGGAGAGAACTCTGGATATCAGAATCAAAATATGCACCTACATTTTTCAAACATCCCAGCACCACAGAATTGCCTCTGATGGGATGCAAATCTGTTTCTCCAATATCTCTTGGAATGCAGAGGTAGTACATGGACTAGACAAAGCCAGAGCAGAACTAACACACAGCAAGCTAGTCAGAATTTCATGATTGCTGGGATATCTTTAAATTGTAACCTGAGGTTAGCTGATGACACAGTCATTGCCTGAATCATCTGAAAATCTGAAACAATGGCTCTGAGCATGGTAAGCTTTATCACTAATCTGACCGTGTGTCATCCTTCTGACTTGAAAGATGGGGAGAGAGACGGCAGGAATTCTGCCGCTTCAGCAGACAAATCTATGGGCAGAGCAGGAACAGAAAAGTACAGTAAACACCTGACTCAGTCTCTAGCAGACACATTCAGCAACATGACTGAACTTTACACTCAGGACACTGGGTGCCTGTCACATTTAATAAGGAAATGGCATCTCTTACTGCTGTGGTGAGCAACAAGGCAGAGGAAGAATCACATGGCAGAGAAGCAGCAAAGCAGAAGTACCGGGGTTCAAACCCAAGTTTTAAAAACCTCACGTGATCTAAATAAATACCAGCACTGCCATACCTGATTTGGGGCTGTCATGAAAGGGAAGCCTAGAGAAACAGAGTGTCCGCCCTTAACCTCCTGAGCTATCAATTTTCCTCATCTAATACTGCAGAAAGGTTATGCTGCAGTGCCCTGTGCTTCCTCACATTTAAAGTTAGGGTAGCCAAGGGCAACAAAGACTCCTTCCTCTCCAGCCTGATAGCAGAGCTCTTCCTTCCTTTTGTTCACATGAAGAACAAACACTGAGTTGAACAATAACAGTGGATGCTTCATTATGATGCTCTCTTGGGCACCCAGCCCTGGTTAGCATTATCTTACCCCTTGGTTTTGTTTTAAAGGAAACTGTGAATGGTCTTTTCAACTGCTGGTGTTCCAAAATCGACATTACCTCTACTTCCTCTGTTTTCAAGTTTCCTTATTTTACCAACAATATGTGGCACTATGAAAAAAAAAAAAAAAAAGACAGTCAACGAACTGAGAAAGCTTCCAGTCTGAGGCAAGCAGTAACAGAAGGCCACTTAAACAAGCTTTCCCTGTAAATTAATGTCACACTGTTGGCTGCAGCCCTCAGTGGGCCAGCTCTCTTACCCCTTCAGCCAGAAGAGGCCTTGAATTTTCAAATTCAGTTTATGTATTAAGTTTTCCTGTACCCTAAAATGATAGAGCCATGTCCTTTCTGAGCCTAGGCAGCTGGGACCAGCTTGAGGGACACCTTATTCCCTTTGTGCTCAGATGTAACAGTGGAATTTAGTTCATTCTACATCAGAGTAACCAGGGCTTGCTCTGACTTTTGTACGTTACTTATAAACCTTTCCTAGGCCACAACAAATATTTCAAATGAAAATCAAACTGTGACTCAGGTGACTGCCCATCTTTTGTCCTGCTAGCCAAACTGGACCACTTGGATTAAAAAAACCTGTTTCTCAAGGAAAACAAAGTATTCTGGATGAATAAAAGTTCATCTAAGTTCTGTTAAACTTGAATAAAGTTCTATCTGGTGTTACTCAGCTGGAAGGACTGCAGTAATGAAGCAAGGCAACGGAATTGTAGGGGAGGGAAGGCTGAAAAGCAAAGAAGAAACAACATACCTTTGAGCTCTGGTGTGCTCTGTGTGAGGCCCTGCCTCTGTATCCAACATGAAGGTGGCCAGGATCACATAACAGAACTATCAAAGTTATGCTTTCACCATTCTGATTTAGTGCTTTTGGCTTTTACTACTGAATTCAAATACATTGGCTTGATTTTCAAAGGTAATGAGCACCTCCAGGTCCCACTGCCTTTGGTGACAGCTGCAGCTCTAAAAATCAGTTTAAGATAGTTTGCATATTGAGAAGAACTGAAGGAAAATGAAAGGCCTATTGTATATATATGAAGAGTTAAAACACTACTGATTGGTGGTCTGTGAGTCCCTTCCCTTTTCAAATGAATTTCACTTCATGTTTTGTTTGGTTTTCCTGTTGATGCATCCTGCACCCTTCAGTGCTATGCTGGTGGGATCCCACATACTTTTCCTGGCATGTGGTGTTTAAAATAAGAGACCTCAGCAATCGGATATCCTCAGCATTTCCAGCTATTGAACAAAATCATGAGTGCTGTGATCCAATTTCAGAGCAGAAGAGGAAAGATATAGAGTAATATTCTCCCTGTGCTGGTATGGGGCAGACAAAAGAAAACTAAGCAAACAGGATGTTCTGCTCCTCTGTGGACTTCAGCAAATGCCACAGCAGACAGGATATGGTCTAGCTCACAGCTAGGACTCACAGCTGCAATGTATGTGCCTGGCTGCCCAATACCTTGTTTGGGTAATTCGCTCACAGCACAAATGTAGCATAAAGAAAAGTAAAAGATGTGGTGTGCAGTTCCCACCTGTCATGTCTCAAGGCTGCAGTCCTTCATCAAGCATATGCAGTCTGAAGGAGGAATGTGGTATTTATACATGCTACCAAGAAATTATCTCATCCCATCCCTAAATTCACTCAGAACATCTTTACCAGTGCAAAACTTGGTGTTCACAACTTTGGATTTTAGCCTGCTTATTCTAAGCCTATTCACTGAACAGTAAGGCATATCTCAGCTGAGGTCTCCACAACAGCACACAGCACTCAGTTCAGACTACTCAGGCTCTAATATTCCCCAGCATTTTCTAGAAACATCACTCCTCATATCTCAGCTGCTGCTTCTGGGAAGTTCACCTCCATAGAGCATTGGGAGAGTTTGGGAGAATGTTTCTGTAGTTGAAAAACTAGGACATTTACATGAAAATGAGATTCAGTGGACCATAAAGTAAAATCTTTTCAGCAACACCTTTTGTTGAACTGTTAATTGTAGCATCATTTGCCTTTGCTTCCTCTTCACCCCTGCAGGCTTGTGCTGCCTTGCCTATGTGCTGAGCCCTAAGGCAGACCCTCTGGGTTATTCAGGTGGCAAACCAAGGGACAGCCTGGGCTGGTACACCACACTCTAGCAAACTGCTGGCTAACCTTGTTGCTTCTCTTACCTCCATAATGCTTCTTTAACTCTATTGGCCCCAAAATTTAATCTCAAAAGTTTTTCAGGGGTCTTCACAGAACTGAATGACAAATGACCAGGTTTGGTTTCATTACAACATAAACACTGAGAAGCAGTGCTAAAGTTCAAAGGAACATTGCAGAAAATACTTTCCAGTAACAGCCCAATATTATGAATTTTAGGGAACAACTGTAATGAGAAAAAGCATTTGAAGTAAACCACTGTTTGCTGAGAGGGTTTATCACATGTGCCTGTTTTTAAGAAAGTGCTATACATTCCTATTCCATCTTATCAAGATAGATTTAAGATTATATGAGAAGATAATTTAAATCTGTGACAGGGCAAGTCAACACATCAGATGCAGAGATACATGAAGTTGTTCAGGGTGTGTTAATTCTCAAAACATAGAGAAAGTTTAAAAGAAAAACAGCACTGGGGTCAAAGCAGTGGAAGCCCTATTTGTTAAGTGTTATCCCTGTGCTAGTAAGCCTCTCCTCAGGCAAAGTTTCCTAGTTTTGATGAAGTGCTATTCAAGTGTGCTTGCTTATGCAGAATTGCACTCTGGAGACTTCCAGAGTTTAGACTGTACGTAACTTTTGGATTTCCTCAGCAGAGGCAGCAATAAAGTGTCCAGCATTTCTCTTTGGAAAACAGGCTGTACACTTAGGGATTTTACAAGATTTTAGTAATACATAAATTCCTACAGCTAAAGAAAAGTTGCATATATTACCAAGGGTAAGTATTTTGGGTCATAGTCCTCTCTCTATTGCTAACTATATTTTCACAAGATCAAATGGCATCAGTGATGGCTTCACCAAACATGTTAGTGGCGAAGCCAGTACAGACATAACCTTTGAGGATAGCAAAAGAAACTTAGCTATGCCTACATGAGAAAAGAAAAAATCACTGAGACTTAACAGTCTTTTACCTTCATAAGCTGCACACAAAAGCATGAGCCTTTACTCTGGCTGGAAAACAAGTTTTTGAACAGACACTTATTTAGCTTCCTACTCATGAATGTGTTCGCTTAAGAACATTAAGTCCATTTTAGGTACATTTGACCTTATTTTACAAATCTGTAGCTTGAAATATATGACATCTACATTAAATCCAGGCAATTACTAGTAAAGTCTTAGTCTTCCTTGACAATGTTCAGTTCCCAGAACAATATATTGTCACAAATCACAGACACTACCTCTAATCAACAAACAATTACACTCCTTATGTTAAAAGCCTTTTGGAAAAAAGGCCATTTGCTTTAGCACTATGCTGAAAACCCAGGGGAGCAGCCTACTTTGATCAGGAATTCATTACAGAGAGCCTGGTAAGGAGAAGATTTCTCTGAAGTGAGGTCATTTTGTCCCTATGCCAGCCTTGAAAAGGGGGGAACAGACTTACACTCTTCAGTTCATTGTTTTAACAACACTGGAATAGAAGAAATTAGTTTTGATTAATACTTATATAAATGAGAACAAATTTGGCACACTGCTTGCACTAAAACTTTTTCGTGTTACATTTAGTAGAACTTCAGACAAATTAAATGCTGGTACTTCAGTTGCAATGTAGTAAAGCACTAAGGAACATGTTTGGCTTTAAGTGCAAGACAGAAGCATCTTCAGTATCTTTACATGAATCTTTAGAAATAAGCAGGTAATTCAAAACATTGTGCTAAACTGGATTTATCCAGCATAATATCCTCACACAAGTTAAGCTCACAGGAACAAACATGGCCAGAAACTCTATCAATCTACTGCCTATCTACTATGCCACTATGTGAAAGGTCACATTTGCAGAGAGAAACGTTTAATTTTATTGAAATTACAGTTTATTGTGGTTTCTACTGGATCTAAACCCAAGATACCTCTAGTCTTCATTCACCATTAAAATGTTTTCCTTCCATTTCTCATCATAAACATTTTTAGTTGGTATTGCATCTGTGCTCTTTTTCTCTGTCCTCCTTCATTTGACAGCCATGGAATTTGGCAACTCCAGCAAGGCTTTGGCAGTGCTGCTGCAGAGCAGCAGAGCAATTTTCACAAACCCATCTAATGAGGACACTCTCATCCAAGCAAACAGGTTTAGTAACCCACTCCTCAAAATGCCAAGAATTGCCTGAACAAAAGGACATTTTCATTGATGTCAGCTATATCTGTGTGGGTCACGTTGCTGGCATTAGGATGATGGCAGTCTTATTTTTCCTCATTCCTTAGTCCCTGGATGGACTTAACCTACAAATTGATAGTGCTTCTTTGCTCTCATTATTACAAACCTGTTAGAAATAGCATGAGACTTTCAGCGTCCTGTGGGGAATACAGCAAAAATGGTTCCACCCCACAGAGATCCTAACAATGATTAGTTCATCTTTATCCCTCCAATAGGCCTGGAAATCACCAGTGCCACTGCAAATCTTTTACCATCTCAATAGCAATGTACAACTCTATTCCCATTAATCTGTCTTCCACCCATTCATACATCAAGTACAACTCTGCTTCATTTTACAGATTATATCCATGTTGCTCCAGACAAAGGTCACTTTATAGTTACAGTTCTTCAATTGAATAAAAGCTTTTGATGCAGTAAATCATTGTCTTTCACTGTTCAAACCCACACAATACAATACAAATAATGCTGCCCTTTCTTTCAGAATTCCTTTTCTACCTCACTACTTGTTTCTTTACAAAATAAAATGAGGCACTTTTCACTTGCTTCAGCCATAGAAATTAGTTATAGCACTTTGGAGACAGTTTGCCATGCTGCAGTACAAACCCAGACCCTATGCTATTTAGAGATCAAAATGAGCCTCTTTCATTACCTTAGTGACAAATGAAACATTATGTACCAAGGTTTCCCTAGATTTAGCTGTTAGTAGATCTTTTCCCTCACTACTGTGAAACTTAAGACACTCTCTTCCAAGTGCCACATTCTTTTGTTTCTACATATAATGTTACCTGCCTCAATAGGATATTACATGCAAGGTGAGCACACTTGTGTTCAGATAGCTTGTGTGCAGTGAAAAAGAGGGCAGCAGAAAGAGTGGATTAATAAACTAATTATTCAGTCCTGTGGCACAACCCTCAAAC
Organism: Zonotrichia albicollis; assembly: GCF_047830755.1. NCBI lineage: Eukaryota > Metazoa > Chordata > Aves > Passeriformes > Passerellidae > Zonotrichia > Zonotrichia albicollis. The sequence goes on along the minus strand of NC_133824.1, from coordinate 26,617,962 downwards.
TCTTCCCTTTAGCAATACAAGGTATTTGGGAGCCAGTCAGCGGGAGACACGAAATTTTGAGGTTAAATTTATAGACAGTTATACCTTTCAAAAAGGAAGAATAAAACATAGCAAGATAAATCATTACGGCAAGTACACTCATGAAAAATGGCAACCATTTAACAGCAGCACTGCTTTTTTTAGCACTGAAGGTCCTTACAAGAACTGAGGCCAAAAGCTGAAGGCAGACAAATTCTAATCTGAAATACAGAACAAGGGTTTTGCATCAAGGTAGCTAAAACTTGAAAATACCATCAATGTAAACTAGGAACTCACATTTCTTTATGTCTGCAATTAACAGTGATTACTTTTCTAGAAGAAATTATTCAGTGCAACAAAGTTATCAGGTACCTGAAGGAAACAGGTATCATATATGGGAGGTCAGTTTGGATGAACTGATAATTCTATCCACCTTTAAGCCCTATGAAACTGAAAATATATCATTATTCAAAAGCATGTCCCAGCTCACGAATAGAATTTGCCTTATGTTTTCAGTGCTTCTGAGCTTTTCCATGAAGAGCAATGTTAACCACTTAGTTAAAGCATTGAGTCCCAACAAACGCTTCAGCTGGCAAAGAGCCACCGTGTCCCCGACTCCTTTCGCAGCAGCCTCCTCTTGGTAACAGAAGGCATTTGCTTAAGTGAGATGGAATGAGACTTCCACAAACAGCTGAGCTGTTGGTAAGTAACAGCTAGGCTTGTATTTATATCCCAGAACTCTGCTTCTTCTAAAGCTAGACTTGGATGATCATCCACAGCATACAGCTTCAAATCAGTTTCATTTAGCCTATCTTTTTCACATATGTGTGCACAAAGCTAAGTAGCAGCTTCTAGTTCAGCTGGCCCAACCCAGGATGCACTACACTCAATTTCAATGAAACTGCAATTAGGCAAGAGCAACTAAAAATTTCTTCTGTCATACCAGAACAGAATTACCAGCTAGCAATCTCCAATCAAAACAGAAACTATATCATAGCCAAGGAGAAAAATAATCTTACAACTTGCATTCCTAATCAAGTAGATCTGGAGCTCTATTAATTTTATTCTTCTTTTGAATGGTATGACTTCACTCACTGCAACTGGTTGAAACAGGGAAGCTGCTGTTCAACTGATATTGAAACAGGGAGGTAGCAGCAAGTTCCTAGAACATCAAACAAAAGCTGACAGCAAAACTTCCAATATTTTGCAGTGTTTGATCCAGGTTTCTGCCTTTTTGTCTAAGATCTCTACAAAATAGAAATTGGCTGTCAGACTAGATTCTGCACTCACAATTCAGGTTCATCAAAGGATGACATTGGCAGAACAGAACATGACACTGCATTGCAATGTGAAGGTAACTGAGGGTATTTTTGGGGTTCCAGTCCACTCCCGCTATAGCACAGAGCAATTTGAAGGAATGAAGGGAGGAGGCTGAAGACTTTTCTTTGCTAAATTTCTGACTGTCCAATCTTGCCTTTCAATCATCACATTTCATTTCTCTAGTCTGAAAGTGGAAATAAAAGAGTGAGTGCATAAATGGATTCTCTTCATCCCTGAACACTTCAGGTTTATAAAAGCAAAGAATTTTTCTCCAAGGGACCCTTGGGCAGCCTGGAGATCTCCTCAGAATAAAAGAGAAGCAGTTCTGCCTTCACAAGGGTCTCCTCCAAAAATTTCTGTGCTTGCACTAAGGCCATGAGATGCAAAGATACCAGGGAAACAGAGCAGCAATTTACATTGACAAAGAGGATTTTGATACACTCCTCCAAATGGGGCAGCATTACCATCTTAATAGCCTTTTGCTCTCAGCCCTCTTCCTGAGGACGCTGGAGATTTTTGCAAATGGAGAACAGTTCCGCTTCCCATTTTAACTGCAACAATAGCAGAAGGGCTCCTTAAACTGCATCAAATAGCAGTCTGTGAAATCCCTAACTAGCCACACTGCCTCTCCTGCCGTTTTATTATCCTCCAGCCCACAGAACAAAGCAGGGGGGATCTCCTCCTATTTTTTTTTTTAGCCTATTCCACACATCCTAATCCCTCAGAGGTGGCAATGGAAATTGCTTGTGGAACTGTTAAATCACACTTTCACTTTGTCTTTCATTCCCCATTCACCCTCGCTAATCAGGAGCTTCCAGCTACATTTTCCGATATCAATTTGTTTATGGCCTATCGGTTAATGGTCCCAGGATGGGTCCCCCTGAGTAAAAAGAAAGAATCCTGGGTACTTCAGCCAGCTGCTGCTTCTCACCAGTTCCCACATCCACCCACTTGTTCCCATCAGCCACCCTCAATGTGCTCACCTCCTGACACCAAGGGAATCAAAGTACAAAGCCTGAATGGCAGAGTTGCCTTTGGGAGCGGGCTGAGGGACAGATCCCACTGGTTAGTGCTCTGTGGTGTCCCTCCACATCTTACCTTGCATCGAGCTTCCCTTTGGAAAGAAGCACCAAGTACAACTCAGAAAAACTCTAGCATCTTCTGAACAAGGCAGTCTGGTGCCACTTTCTGCATCTTATCCAAACCAGACATTTCCTGGTAATTTGCTCACTTCCTGTTTCCACAGAAATAATCCTCACTGAAATGTGGGATGAGACCATGCAATATTTACTTTTACAAATTTACCATGTGAGATGGTTCATGTGTAAGTGCTTACAAGTCTCTGTAAAAGAGTCTGGGCCACATTATTAGGGGAACCATTATTAGGGAACCCTTCTTTGCTACCCATCTTGGAGAAAAAGATCTAAAATACAAACATAATTATGTAGTTAGAAAGTAATAAAAGGCTCACACAGAGAAGATATTCTTGTTGCCTTTCAAAATGCACAAAGAATGCCTGATATAAATACATCAATTACTTTAAGAAATCCAAACTGGTGCTTTATCTGTTTGTAGAAAAATGGCAAATGATGTTTTAAGTGTAACCCCCAGAAACACATGGGTGTAGGGAAAAGAGCAATTACCACACTTTTAATCCAGTGATGTTCTCCTATCAGAGTGCTGTTCCATCATTATGTGTAACCAGGCCTATTTGTTCTTTAAAGGTATGGTTCAGCCCTGGGAAAGCTATATTCATGGCTCACAGAAAAGAGCTGAAAAAATTAAGATTGACTCTGAACAAATTCTCTCTGTTTCTGAAATAGCAAAACTTTCTTTCCCAAAGTTTCACTACATTAGGGCCTGAGGACAAAGCAGGAAACTGTCTGCCTTTTAAAATAATGACCAGAAACATCTATGTAACTCAAGATATCCAAGATAGAAAAGTATCTTATCATCTGCCCTATACTGAAACAAAACACATCAAGAACAACTCTTGCAAGCACTCTCCATTTAAACTAATAAAAATTGTTTCTAGTTCCTGTAGACTTTTAGAATTACTGGTACCAAATAAAGCAGATCAAGTGCCCAAAATGCTATCTAAACATATAATGAAAATAGTATCCAAAGGCTTAGGAAATGCTGTATAGACACCTCCCCCCCCCCCACCATTACAATTACGTAGCTGTATCAAATGGAAGCAAAAATGCACCATAAAACAATTTCATTTCATTTGTTTTCTGACATTTTACATCACCTGAGATGTAAGCATATGGAGTCACTAGGAAATATAAATATGTCATTATTCTGGTACAGCCTATTTGAATGTGAGAAATTTGCAATCAGAACTGTTCACGTCCCTTAAAATGTCTATAGTGCCTCATGAGATCAGTGATTCTCCATCACTGGAAACTAAGAACCAGCTATACTCACTTGTCTTATTGCCCTGGCTGCACATCATAGTGTCCTCCCTGAACAGCAAGTGACAGGCACTGATAGTTTTATTCAGTCTGTTAAACTGATGCAGTGATGAGGGGCCAGGCTGCATATCAAAAGACATCAACTCAACAAAATTGATCTATGAAGGTTTGTCAAAAAGTAAGGATGTTTGTAGGGATAAATGGGAAAAGAAGGGAAGTGTTGTACTTCTCTCTTTGCTGTGTCTAGAAGTACATATTTCAGGACACAGCCACAAGGAATCCTAGTTCCCTGTCAGCATGGTATTAATATGCAGCTTTTCAGCATAACACTTCATATCCTAGAGAATCTGAGGATAATTTAAGACCATTGGGCGTTAGCATTACAATGACCACAAAAACAGAAAACAGATATTAGTTTTCTTACTGATGCCAAGCCATTTGCTAAAGAAGAATCATTCATTAACACAGGCTATTAATGATAGATGGGTATGTTTCTCCTGAAGAAACCTATTCCATTGCGACCCATGTTACCCAAACCATTCCACTTTACCTTGGAGAAAAACAAGGAGCCCTGGTTAATAATTTCAGGGCCCATTTCTAGATCCATGGAAAAATGCAAGAACCAATTTAGTGTAATCCAAGAGAAAACAGTGAATTCAGCAAAATGTCTCTAAGTTAACCAAAATGTTTAAATGTGCGGGATTTTAATTTGGTATAAACAGTACAATTTTCAATAACAGTTGTTGTTATCTATTCAGTCTGCTTAAAATACTAATTGAAAAGACAAAATAACCAATGCTCTGGTCTTACCCTGAAGAATCAAGCCTGATTTCTCAATGGTGTAGAAAAAAGTGGAGAATGGAGCAACAGGGGATTTAGCAACCAGGAGCTGCAAAGCAAATACATGATGTAAGTATGCATCTTTATAACATACTGATCAAAGCTCAAATCTCCAAAAGCAATCTCACCAGATTTAACTTCCAGAAGTAGTAAAGCACACTTCAGATATAACATGTTGTTATTGATCCAGCCCTATCACTTCTAAGTAGTTGAGATCTTCTCATACACATATATAGATCATGCTGCAATTTTAAAAGGATTTACAGGTCCTTAAATATCTTTAAAAAATGCCATTGAAGCAGTACCTTTTGCTTGTCTTACTGGCATCCTATTAAGCTTAACCATTCCTGCTGTTCAGACTTTTGCACTCAAACACAATTTTGAACAAAACTGCTACTGCCATATACAGGGAATTTTTAATTGCCATTAGCCATTCCACAGATATGCCCCCTTGGCTTCTCCAAGAACTCCACCCACTGTCTTTACCCTGCCCCTGGAAGCAGCATGTCCACTCACATGTCATCACACTGGGGACGGTAACATGCCATTGCATGTATCTGGATGTCCTCTTCTGCAAAATGGGTAATGACCATGTCAAGCTTTTTTCAAGGATCTTGTCCTTGAAATATCAAAATAGGAAACGCAATTCCCTCAGGATGGATGTATAGTGCAATTGAATTTAGCTTGGTGTTAGGGTGACACCAGAAATAAACCAAGGTCCCTGGCTCCACTGTGGTACAATTACCCTCTGTGGAAGACGAGCCTGCAGCAGAACTGCAGAGACAGAAATGGGCAGAGTAGGGAATGTGGGACCTGCAGGTGGCAAACTCACACAAATGTGCCCAAGCTCTGTTGCTTGCCTGTTTGATTTTTGCGCATTGCCAAGGACTGTTCCTCCACAGCTTGCCTAAAATAACTCTCATGCCGTCACCTGCATGAAAGTGACATTTTTACAACATCAAACCAGGATATGATACTGTGAATACTTTGTGAATAATCCAAGCAGGAAACCTGCTGTAGTAGCACTTTCCCCTCTTCCATGTTAATTACCATTCTCTCTGGGATTATCTTCAGGAGAAAAGGGCAGCAAGTCACATCCCACATACCTGATGCACTCTAACAAAACCTGTATTCCCTTGCCTGTCATTATTACAGAATCACAGAATAAGCTGAGCTGGAAGGAATGCACAAGGCTCATCGAATCCAACTCCTAGCTCTGCACAGGACCATGAATCACACCATATACCTGAAGGCATTTTCCTAAACACCTCTTGAACAGGTTTGATGCTGTGACCACAGCCCCGGGGAGCCTGTTCCAGCGCCCAGTCACCCTCGGCATGAAGAGCATTATTACAATAGCTAACCTAAGGCTCCCCTGACACAACTTCAGGCCATTTCCTCAGGTCCTGTCACTGGTTACCACAGAGACAGCAGGAGGAAGACTGCCAGGAAGAAAGTAGAATGAAGAGGAGTTGCCTCCAGGTGCTTCACACACTCCCTCAGCTCTGAAAATGCAAGGGAGAGGACGGGGTGGAAAAACAGTGCAAACACTCAGGTGGAGCCTCCCTCAACAGTTGGCTGTTTAATTGGAAAGGCCTGAAGTGAAACAGTTACAATTCTGACATCCAAGGTCAAATTGTTGGCATTCCATGCACTACTATGCACATAAGTACTAACCAAAGTATGCATGAGCACTAGGCACAGTTATACATGCACATGGATAGACATTCAAATAACTCTATGTACAGTCTGTTACTGCATTTTTATTCAGTTACGGTATGTGCATAGCTATGTATAGCGATGAAAAACTATAATAAATCACTTGCTTTGAGCAGCACATCACAGAGTCCCTCTGAAAGGTGGCTACTGCACAGCTACATCTGAGGCTCCAAGTTAGCTTCCTTTCTAGTGAAATGGAAACAGCTCAGAATATTCAAAGGTATTGCTTTATTTTGAATGTTTGCCCACTGAGAAAAAGAACCTTTTAAGTACAACTGCACATTTCACAAGCAGAAAGAGTACAGAGAATTCATTTTTATAACATCAAGCGATAGTATTTAACATAACATTTTAAAAAGTAGTAAATATGTATTTAGATTTGTTTTTCAAGCGAAATCAAAACATTTGTAAAAGTTCATTGCGAACTATCCTCTAGCCAGAACAGTCAACAGAGAGTAGGTTCTTATATCTATACAAGGAACTTATAAAGCATGGAAGAAAATACATATCAAAAAAAGAAAATTATGTTTGGAAGGCCAGGAAATAGAAGTATAAATCAAGGATTACCAAAAATCAGGTAGTGTTGACTCTGGAAAGATTGTTAACAATAGCCAAAAGTAAATAAAAGTTGCATTTATAATGAAATTATATTGGGATAGTAATTATATATATTTCTAGATATCAGTGAAAAAAAATAATTCTCAAGTAGGACAGTACTGAAAAAGAAAAAAAGGCAGGTAATGTGAATTTATCCATATCACATCGATATAGGAATAACAACTGAGTGGAATGAAAACTCCAGGAATTTAGCACTTTCAGCAGAAGTAGATAATCTCTATCAGGAAACTATTCTAAGAAACAGCATGCGAATTCAGGCCCAATAGCTAGTATTTGTCACTTTCCTATCAACTTGAAGATGATACAACATAACAGAGAGGCAGCAAACTTAGTCCCCATAAAAGAAGAGGAAAAAATATAAACTATTGAGTTGATGCCTGCATCAGTACCATATATCTGTATACAGTACAGGTATATAGTACCCTGTATGGTACTATCCATAGTATTTTGAAGTGAGGAATAACACAACTTAGACGCAGGACTCAAGGGCATAATAAGGAAATTTGCTGATATTAAATTGTGAAGAGCTGTTGACTCCCTCAGAGACAGGGAGGTCCTACAGAGAAACCTTGAAAATTTAGGGGACTGGGCAATCACCAAGTTTAACAATGGGAAGTGCTGGGTTCTGCACCCAGGATGGGAAAACACTGGATATAAGGACAGACTGGGGAATGAGAGTCTGGAGAGCAGTGCCACAGAAAGTGACCTGGGGGTCCTGGTCTGTGGCAAGCTGAACAGAGGCAGCAGTGCCCTGGCAGCCAGGAGGGACAACCGTGGCTGGGGGGGCATCAGGCACAGCATCACCAGCAAGGCACAGGAGGGGATTGTCCTGCTCTGCTTTTCACCGGGGCAGTGCTGGGGGCAGTTTGGGTGCCACAGTGTAAGAAGCATACAAAGGTATAAGAGAGTATCCAAAGGAGGGCTGCAAGGATTGTGAAGCATCTTAGGCGAATACGTATGAGGAGCAGCTGAGATCACTTGGTCTGTTCAGCCTGGAGAAGAGGAGACTGAGGGAGAACCTCATTGCAGTCTACAACTTCCTCATGAGGGGAAGAGGAGGGGCAGGCACCAATCTCTTTGCTCTGGTGACCAACGACAGGATGGAATGGCTGAAGTTGCATCAGAAGAGGTTTAGGTCGGATATCATAACAAAATTCGTCACCTGGAGGGTGGCTGGGCATTGGAAGAGGCTCCCCAGGGAAGTGGTCCCAGCTCCAGCCTGACAGGGTTCAAGAAGCATTTGGGCAACACTCTCAGGCACATGGTGTGATCCTTGGGCTGTCCTGTGCAGGGCCAGGAACTGGACTCTTTGATCCTTACAAGTTCCTTCCAACTCAGAATATTCTATGATTCCATGAACTAAAGTCTTGGAAAACAGGGTAAAAGAAAACATGGCTGTCATGCCAAACATAGATGACATCCTTCTTTGAAGAAAGATGTCATCTATGTCTGGCATGACATAGATGACATGCCAGACACAGATGACATGCTTACTTTAGAAGTCTGATATAAATTTGAACTCATCTCTTCAGATCTCTGTAAAGCTTTTAACACTGCTAAATGGGAACTGGTAATGAAAAAAACAAGGATAAGACAGAAGCTGTAAGACAAAAGTGGAAACAGCTATTGGAAAGAAGACACTCCCTGGGTGTACCTGAGATATTAGTATCCCACTTAGACTGACCCATAAGGTGATGTAGTCAAGACAGTGACAGACCCAGTTGTACAGGGCACCACCACATATACCTGGTAAAACCAGGGACACCTGTGTGTTTCTGCACAAGATACCAGCAAGGTTTAATCTGGGAGACTGTGTACCCTACAGGTCACTTATGAACCCAGACTGCAAGAGAGGGGCTGCATGCTGCTGAGGAGACTGGAGTGCTCATCTGAGACAGCACTAGAAAAACACTAGCTCAGTGATTCTGGCAAAAATGAAGGCTGACAGTGTCTGTGTGAGTAAGTGAATGGGAAAAGGGGAAATGAGAGAATGAAGCAGGAAGAAAAGGAAGAGCTTCTCAACCTGACAACGATGGCAGAAGAATGGATTTGCAGCCATAAAGACATTTTGGCTGGAAATTTAAAAGATCATAACTACCAATAAAATGAGACTCTGGAAGAGCCTTCAACTCAAAGAGGAAAAGCTAAAAAAATAATCTTTGCTTTTAGGATTCAGATTAAAATATTTATGAAAGGGATATGAAGCAGTGCCTTGGGAGCACTTCATGACCTGTTAAGTCTCTTCAACTCCTATGGGCTTCCTACAGCACCAAAGCCCTGCCAACCCATGTTTTATGCTGATAGAACTAACAGAGTTGGAACAATGCACGCTAACAAAGTCCTTTGATGGCTGACACGCAACTAAGGATCTTTGTGGTGAATAAACCAAGAAAAAGTTGATCATTTTCAGATAGAGAATCTGTAATTTAAAGGCTTCTCATCTATATCTTCTAGTTAGCATCTGCTTCTCTCCACAAGATTCCTAACAGCTACCTGAGGATGTGGAGAACACATGGGATCTTCCAGAATAATTCAGAAGTAGGCAGCACAGGCAGACCAGGAATTTATAAAACTCACATATATTCAAGTATGTCTTGTTTTAATTCTCAATCACTCCTGTCTGAAAAGTGGGGAGAGTACAGAGAGATGTCTTATCTGAACCTGGATCTGAATTCAGAATTATTCAATAACAAGCTGAAACACAGATCTCTTTCCACAATCTTACTTTATAAAACTTAAGATCATGAACCAAAATTTTCAGTCCAACAGATGATTTCCTTGGTTCCTTTTTTACTTCAGGAAAAGAAAGGAAAATACAACTCCACTAATATTCCTGATGTATGTAAAGCAATTTATTGCACTCTTTCCTAGCCAGATAAGTGAAAAACACACTTTAGTGCTTCAGTGATAAGCACTATTTAATCATGGAATCAAAACCAAATCCAGGCCCCATTATTTTTTTTCCTATTAACACTTCAGTGCAGTTAAAGTTGCACCAAAAGTGGTACACATTTTGAGATGAGTAAACAGTAATGGTAAGTAATAAGCTAAAGAAATTAACAAGCATTTTGATTACAAAAATAATTTTTAAACAGTAAAATTAATAGAAAACAGACATAAAAAATGATGAAACAGTACTGAGTCTTTCTAATTCATTCTATGATACTTCCAAAATGCTCTCCATGAGCTGCCCATGAGTTTCTGGAATGGAACGTAAAATCCATCTGCATTTATTATGTTGCTGTCCCTCTAAAGTGCAAATGATGGAGATCGATGAGGGAAGTAAAAATGAAGGCAATTTCAAGTTTTGCCAAGTCCAACCTCTATAAAATGGTCAAATCTTAGTTTCCTTTCTTTTCTTTCTAGCATCACATTCCCTGTCAAGAGGTTCGTAATAAATATTTATTATTTGACAACAATGTAGAATAAACATTAAATGACTGAAAAATCATTTCTGCCACAAGGCATGCTAAGAACACAAAGGTACTATGTAAAAGGAAATATATCACCTTGATGAAAAGTGAATAGAAATTGGATAGATGCCATTAGATTAGATAAAGGAAGATAAATGTGAGACAAGCAGAGCAGTTGAGAGAGAATTGATGATGACAGCAGAAATATTGTACATGAACGTTTGCTTTAGTTAGGGAAAGCATTTTTAATAATACATTTTATTATTTATAAGCTTTATGGAAGAGATTAATCAAAGAATTGATTGCAGAAGCCCAGCAGAAAACAGTAATTATTGGAACAACGCCTCCTGTCAATAGGAAGGGAAGTGATGAATTGGAAAAGGTATTGGATGAACTTCCAGAAGGCTTCTGACAACCAGAAATCAAGGCAATGTTCTGCCAAAAAAAAAGAGTAAAGATGATGAAGGGGACAGAGTCCTATATCAAATTAGTTATCAAAATGCCAGGATGATAAACAACCAAACAGTGAAATAACAACATGATTTTGACTGAGCTATCAGCTCTCATGTGACTGAAAAATTATGATTTTATAATGGAAAACGAATGATTTCAACTAAGATATATTTCATTGGAATATCTTAATCCATTTGTATTGGACTAAGATATTTCAATGAAATACTTGAGAAAATCATCTGTATTAACATTTAATACATCACTTCCATTTAGACTGGAAAGACAACTACTTTTGTTCCCATTTTTTTATGGAAACTATTACAAGAAATTGGTTTTTAGGAACAACTGAGGAACATAAATGAAACTATTTGAAGCCTCCTTTAAAGTACCGGTTTCTTATCAATGGACAGATTCTTGTCTTTTTATTTTTATTCTATATCAAGCTTTTTCTTACACTGTCTTTTCTCCTTGACTCATATTATTCTTGTCTATTGTACTGACAAAATGCATATAATGTGCACTAGGGACTGAATGAAAAGCAAATCCACATTTACAGTCAATAAATATTTTAGAATTCAGGTCTACTGACTGAATACCAGAGACCTGTGGAAGGAGTCTGGCTCTCATGACTCTTTTGGCCCTTACTGAAACAATGCTGCCTCGCTGGGGCATTTTGCTAATTCATGTTGCTGTGCAATTGCAGTGAACAAGCTTTGCTAAGAGTTGGTGCATTTCAGGAGAACTCTTCACTGACACCACATTCAGCTGAAAGAGCATGAGGATTGAGAAGGAAGCCTACACCACTGACAGGGTCACTCAGCAGTGAGAATACTATCTCTTAACGTTTGATTAGACTCATGTACTAATAAAATCAGTGCTAAGCTAAACAAATCTTTCCCATGATTGTGCCAAATTGACTGGGTGGACAATCTTCACGCCAGAATTTCCCCTCTTATTGTAGATCAGAAGGGTTGTTTTTTCAGCTGCAATAGAGCCCAGGAAAAAGCCAGGAAGGAAAACAACAAAGTTGATTTTGCATCAGATATCCCAGCAGACTTCATAACTGTTTTTTCTGCCCTCCCTTCTGCTCCTTCTCGGGCCCAGTGTGCCGGAATTTGATATATTCTAGAAATGAAAGCAGCAGTCCTTATTCTGCAGATTGTTTACTTTTGAGTAGGAGCTGCAACCAAGTTCCCAGGGCCAGCTCTGTTTCTCAGTCCCACAGCTCACACTGCCTCCAGCCCACTGGAAAGGTACCCAAGGAGAGAACCAAGAGTTCCCTAAAGGGCACCAACACTGTGGTGGCATTAAGTCTTCACAGAGTTGTTCCCCACTCTCTCTTTACACTGAAGCATCCCTTTAGGGCAGTGGGATGGCTTTTTACAACACAAGAGAAAAAATTGTTGTGTTTCCTACCAAGCCTTACTATACACCAATGCTCATGGACCTCGGAGCTCTCTGAGGCTTCAGTCTCACGGGTTCTGATTTCACTGGAGAGATAACTGCCCCTTGCTGCAGAAACAGAGAGTGACCCTAACTCCTTTCCAGTGTTATGGTGGAAAAAAAGTAGATTCAGTCTCCTGCAATCATTTACTAAGCTCACAAGATACATCTATAAACAAACAACTGATCTCTGATAGCAAATGATCCTTCGGACAACAACATTTTGTGCTTATATGGTGCCTGATCTACAGACTTAAAAAAGGCCTTAGAAGAGTGGGGAAAAAATAACCCCGTTATGTACTTGGGTAAATTGAAGTAAATTAAATACAGTCCTAAAGATTTTACAGCTGATATCAGTACCAAAACCTGAATAATGTCATTAAATCCTATTGCCTTCATAAGCAAATCACTGTAGAGTTTGACTTTATCAGGACCTCACGTTTTCCTACAGAAACAATTGTCCCTTGCTTTGTATCTTCCTCCAAACCCCACTGCCAGGAAAGGCTCTCCATGCACAAATTTTCCTCTTTCAAGCAGAAGAAAGCTCAGCCACTCCAGCTGTACTGTGTGCACCCATACACTTGTCAGTAAGAAAGGCTGCAGGCTAGGCAATTATTGGGAATAAGGAGGTAAACCAGGCAGGCTGAGGAAAAAGAGATATATGCCATCATTCTCCAGTCCTCCCAAATACACATGTACTCTCCCTGTTAAAAAAAAAAGAAAAAAGAAAGGGTGGATTGAAACAGGGCATGCTTAAGATGGCCTGAACACTAGAGAGGGAACTATGAGAAGGGGGGCTACAAATATGCTCCAGTACTGGGAGTACATGTGGAGTCGTGGAGTCCCTACTGCTTTCATAAATGAAAAAAAAGAAAAAAAAAAAAAAGAGAGAGAAGGAAAAAAAAGGAAAAAAAATTTAAAAACCAATTATCATTTGGATTAAAATTATGTCTTAGGAAACTGTAATTTAATTTGTGCCATACATAGCACCTGAGAGATGTGGTTCTCTGAAGTCCAGCTGTTTGAAAAAGCTTTCATCAATGCTAGGTTAAAGGGCCACAACTCAATAAAATTCTTTATAGAGCAGTTTAAATGGATTGCATCTCCTCTTTCCCCACAAGAAAATCCCACCTAGAGGAAACTGTTTAGGAACAAGTTTCCTTTTTAGTACTTTATGGAAAAGCAACAATGGCAGCTAGAAATGGTTTATGAGAGGCATTCCAGAAACCCAAACCAATTAGTGCAGAAAAGTAGGCAAGCAGAGTTTGTGTACATCCTAAAAATGTCCATTAGCACACATCTGGAAAAAACAGCAGAGTGAATGGGCTCAAAAGGCAACTGACCATCCTGCTGTCATCTCAATCCCTCAAAATGCAGCAGCACATCTGTTTATTTTGTTTTAGTACAAGGCATACAAATTTCATATATTAAGAACATTGCTAAGAGTGCAAAGCCAAGAATTCCCCGTTTATCATATTGAGAAAAAATGAGGGAGGGAAAAATGAAGATGCACTTAAGACATTTTTACAGGGAAACAGCAACCATGGGTGCTGATTTGAGTAAGAAAATTAGTGAAGAGAAAGCTTTCAAAAGCTCAAGGGAAAACATGTAATGGATTCAGCATGGAAGAAAGAATTCAAAGAAATCTCTATTCTGAAATATCAGTGTGACACATTAACAAATGTAAATTACTATCAAAGAGATCAAACTTTCTCAGCCAAACTGCAAGAGATTACCTTTAATTATAAGAGTCTAGCTAGTGCTAGTGTGAAGCAGAGCTTTTGAAATATTTAAAATAAATCTCTAGAAATCATGAAGCTATATAAGAATAGCCAAATTTCAGATAAATCACTTCTTGTCTTTTTGTTTCATCTTAGCAATAATTTCTAGGATATGATCATATATTCTTTTGTGTAAGTCTAGGCAGATCACCTTTCTCTCAGTGCTCCACTCTCAGAAGAGGTCAATGAATAAAAATTCTACACCTCTGTATTTCTTATTGAAATTATTTAGTCTGCTTACATACCTAAGTTCTAGCTTAAATTTATGTTAAGCATATGCTCCTAACCCAACTACTACTATCATTTAGTTAGACATTAATCTTAAAGAAGAGCCAGGAATTCTGGGACATCATGGTGTTGCCCATGGTAACACAAATATGTGATAAATTGAAACAAAAGAGAGGATTACTTATCCAATGTGAAGACTAGAAATGCAAGTGAAATATAAGCATTTTATGGTACTTTTTACTTGCCTCTTCTGAAGAGTACACAACAGTAGCCAGTGACTGTGCTTGCACTTTGTGCAACCACAAATTCTTCCCCAAGCAGAGGTCAATTGAGCTGCTTAAATGGCAGAGAGGTGGACAGATGGTTGAAAAGCTGACCTACAGAGACACCATGCAAAGAAGCTGAGCTACTGAGATTCTGCTTTTCAGCACCAGACAGGGCATTCAGGAGGCTGTATTAGTGTCTGAGCTCCGAACCCTCAACATCTTAGTGATGGCAGCATATACTCTCAATGGCTGTGGACAAAACAGGACATTTTACAACAGAAAAAAAAGCTCTCAGAGCAGTTTGTTAGTGCAGTTCTTCCTATAGTAATGAATAACAGTCACAGGCAATGACTCCAATAAAAATAAACCATCATTGCATGCACATGTGGCTGGGCTTACTCCCACAGGAGACATTCAATACTTGCAAAGGAAAGAAATTGAAGGAAAACAAACAAAAGAAGGAGATAGAAATGAAAAGCAAGAATCTTTTAAGAACAAAGGAGAAACAGAAGGGACAAGTCTAGGAAATAGGACACTGCAAATCTCAAGCCTCCTATACCTGGCTGGCTTCAGGTGCTCCTTATAAAATCAATATATGTATAGAGCACTTATGCACAGTGCACAACGTCAGGAACTGGAAATTAGGATTCATGAGTATTCTTCCTAACTTTGCCACTGCTTTTTGAGCAACTATGTGAAAATCATATATGGACATAAGACATCTGTAGCAACTTTACTGCATTTTCTGCCAGGTAGGCACAGCTCCAGATGTACCCTACCTTCCTGTACCCAGAGGCTATAATCCAGAAGGCTCAATAAGCAACAGTTCTGTTATCTCTTTTCAGTGGGGTCCCTTCCTCCCCCTCTCATAAAACCAGAACAAAGGCATGTGTTTTGGCTGAGCCTGTCCAGGCAGTTGCTAGCAACAGATGACCAGTCTGCAAATTGTCTCAGCTTTAGTGGTGTGCCAAACATTGGATTTCAAGTGAGAGAGGTCAGCATGAAATATGTAGTGCCATTTAGGCATGGTTTTAGCATCAGGCACTACAATGAGGAGCTCTGAGTATCCTTGGACTGAGTAAACATAACTTCAGTGGAAGAAAACCATCAAACCCTCAAATGAGTATCAAAGACAAACACAGACAACAAAACCAAAAATTTCCAAGGTGAACTGTCCTAATGTGCTTCAGAGCAACCACTGTCCTGAATGCAATAGGCCAAATCTAACATAATGCTGCTTTTCCTTAGCTGTCCTTTCCCAGACTGCCAGCACACTCCTGAGCCCTCATACCCAGAGAGCCTTTTCTTGCCTGATGTACATAACAATACCTTCAGTGGCAGGGAACTGCATTACTCAGGCAAACAGCAAGTTTTAATTGGAAAAGAAAATGAAATCCCAAATGTGTATTCAAATGGTGTCTGAACTGCAGCAGCACAGCCAGAGAACTGCACAAAACCAAGCTGCCTCCAGTTTACTTTGCTGAAGTCAGACTTCTGGTGAAATTTCCCCTGGCTGAAATACAGGGAGGGTATGCAGGGTAGTCAGCTCCTTTCAGCTCATGAAACACCAGATTCTGCAAAATTCCTCTCCCCAGAAGCATTTTCTGTCTCCCTGCCACATGCCTTGTTCCCTAGTTCGTAAAATGGATTTTGTCACCTTTTCTGTTTCTGAGAGTCTCCTAATTTTCCCAGTGGAGAGTCCTCTATAGGCCAAGGAAACTTCACAAGAACTTGGCCATGATGATAGCTATAATATTTTTGAGGCTCAAAGCCCTGATAATTGTCCAGTGTGAAGGCTTGTAGCTTCTACTAAGCAGGAAAGCAGCCAGCCAGCAAGAGTGTCCTGCTTACCACAGTAAAACAAAGCCAAGAAAAGGGATTGAGGATGGTGCTGTGGCTGGATAAAGTAGTTGGGCAACATAAACACAGACTCCTATGGGAATTCTCTTATGTGGCAACTTGTGGTGACTCACAAGATTTACAGAACACCAGTAGTGAGAAGAACAGAAAGTAGTTTATGTAGCTTTTTAGAGCCTCGTGTACTGTTCCATTTCACTCCAGTTCTGCAAGTAAGGAAAAAGCTGAAGGATACAATACTTATTTACAACACATACTGGAACACAGCTTTATCCCAGAGATAATCTTGTGTCCCAAATTGTGGGGGACTCCTAAGGGAGTACCAGGACAGTAACACCAGGGCAGCTCTTTCCAGAATGCATGGCTGCTTCCCCCAGCCTGAGCCACAGCTGGCAGCTCTGGGGCCAGCGGGGAGCGCAGCTCAGGAGCCCGGAGCTGCATGGCCACACAGAGACGCCACTGGCTCCTCTGCCCATGCCACTGCACACAGCAAATCACTTGGTGTAATTCGGCAGCACAACATGAGGAATGTACATTAAGTGTGTAATTAGCATGTAAATTGCCATCATGATTTATCACTTTTATTATTCTTCGAATATCTATAATAATTTTAGCAACATGCTTATCTTCTACAGACAAAAAGTATCTGGTGTAAATGGAATGCCTGTTCTTCAATGCCTGTTTCTAATGTGCCTGAAATCTTTATTTAAACATTTCTTCTTTAACTTTCTTTTGGTTTTCTAAATGATGAAAAACATCAACATTATTATTTATAAATTGAAAGAAAATGAATCCATTACAAAACAGCATCAGAAGTGGGCTCTTCCTATTCTCCACTCATAGGCTTTGAGTATCAGTAAAAACAAGTGTCCTTCCTCGAGGTAAAGGCATAATCCTAAAATCCCAGACCTGGGCCAAAAAGCTTGGGATTCAACCAAGTAAAAGTCCTAGATCATAGCATAAATATTTTTTACCCACACTAGTGGCTGCAAAATGCCTTTGACATGAAACAAACAAAAGCCCTTTCCAACTCGTTTGTGTGTTCACTTTGTTCCATTCCTAAAAGCAAAGTCCCTGGAGACAAGCTAATACAACACTGCTAATTCCATGTGTGAGACACAGCAATATGATGTTATGCAAAGCCTCAGCAGAGTGTATTTTAGAGCCCACTGGGCATCACACAAGGACAAGAAAAAAGTCATACTATCAGACCTGTGAGCTAATATATACAGATGCAATATATGTGCTTTTGGAGTTCTGTCACGCTCTACTGATCTTAGAGAAAAGGTGACAGAGTTAATTTAAAATTTAATTTCAATTTTCTACAAGAGTCAGATTTTCTCCAGCAAGAACATTATTGGGAGAGAATTTACTAATGAATTGGAAATCATTGGCCTTATAAACATTGTCTGTATTGCTGAATGTACAATTGCTGAACAAAATTCTTGAAAAACTTTTCTCTAACAAACATGAACTGTTCTAGAAGGCTTTGTTTACATTTCTACAGGGCAGTGGATATCCAAGAAGCCCCATCAGTCAAAGGCAAACATTCTTGTTCCAGTGCATGGCACAGATGCACTAAACACTGGTCAGCCCTTTAAGACTTCAAATATGGCTTTATAACCCATCCAGTCTGAAATTTTTGATGACAACAATTTTTGATGTCATAAACAATGATCAGTAGGTTAAAAAAAATCTTTGTATGTTTGTAGAAGAAGCAGAAGCAAAGATCATGTGTAATGATCATTCTTTTCACAGAATTACTGGAAGCAGCATTTATAGCTCTTAGATATTCTCTTGCATGGAGATTATGCTTAAGAAATTCAGACTTTAGGGATCCTAACTACATGTGAACTTTAGAAAAGTTTAGTTACATTCAAAGGACAAAAATGTAACCATCACCAAGAAAATGCAAAACTGTAGCGGGGGAAAAAAATCTCAACCTCTTCTTTCCTGCAGTGGGACCCATATGGCAACCTTTAGTACATGTCTTACAGTGAGTTGTTTATCTTTCTTTCATATATTTAATACCAATTAAGTATACTGGTATTATCTTAGTAAGATTAGTAAGAAACTCTTTGATTTTTTGTGCTTATTTACACTTTTCTTTTTTCAGCTTGCTCAGTTATTTCAAATGAGATGTCCATTATAAGATCACAAGCAAGAAGCAAGGCAAAAATATATGAAAAAGGAGAAAAAAGTAGTTTCCTATTGTTTTGGATATGAAATATACCATGTCCAGTTGTAAATATCAACACAATTTAAGAGAGGATTAGGTGATATTTTTATCTGTAGCTTGAGATGACTCTGGGTACAGAGTTTTGTGTTACTGTTACATAGACAAATAAAGACTGATGCTAAAAGAAACAAGTTCAGTGACGTACACTGAAGAACAAACATATCACTTGGACCAGAACCATCAATGTGCTGAAATAAATGTCGGTGTTGGCTCAGGCATGATAAGGTTTTATTGGCTCAGACTCCAAACCAAACCTTCCTGACCACTGTCAGCTCTGCACAAGGCCAGCTCAAGTCCATAACCTGAAGTCCATAACTTCCACTTCAACACCATGCAGTATGTAAACACCCTGAACTGCAGAAGGTATCTGCACAGACAAATTAAATCAAATGGCAGAAAAAAAATTGACTGATTGTTCACTCAGGATTAGTGCAAGAACTTCTGCCAGAGATTCTGGACTCACCGGTAGGAAACGACTGATAAGAGAGACCATGAACCATCACTGTTACGCAAATGTGAAAGGGCCTTGCAAACCCAAGATAAATCTAATGAGCTCTTTCCAGTGCAGAACTTCAGCAGTGACTCACACACCACACTGCAACCTAAGTTTATCACTTTCTTTGATGAGACAGGGGGATTTATTGATAATTGACCCCACTAGTCATTTCCAAGTTGGTGTTGCTCCAATATGAATACTCAAGGAAGAAGTAATTCATTAACTGAGCTGTGCTTTATAATACTACTTACCAGTGCTGGAAAAGTTGAAGCTACCCATCAATCACAGTCTGTCAGAAGTACTGAACTTCAACACTGATGGAGGAATTTATGGCTTTCTGTTAATATGCAGCCAAAGGACATATCTCTCCTGAATCAAAGTATCTGTGAGAGCTGGAAGCACGATGGCTCAGGTAGCTATTTATAATGCCTTTTACCTTTTAGTCCCAAGTATCTTTCAGTGTTTCCACCATATGGGTAAAATACACTACCACCTGATGCACCCATCCTTTCCATTCCTGATTGAGCAGATGTCCCAAAATCCCATGGTATTTTTCCAACAATTACAACAATCAGTCCAAAGGAAGGTAATATTTTGAAAATTATCTATTTTATTACCTTCTTGTTGCATTAGGATGGGTAGATATGATAAAGTTGGCCAGGCAGCTCCCATTAAGTCTGCAACACTGGCGATAATCAGAGCCCCGTGTGTTTTAAAGTACAGTCCATCTCAGGCAGTGGTGCATTAAAATGGGTTTTATTCCTTCAAGTGGGTCAGTAGCCTGCATTCAGTTCCTAAGCAGTTAAGGTTTTATTCTTTTTCAGCCTGTTTTTACATCACAGCTAAAGGAACAGGAATTACAAAGATCAAAGATTAAAAAGTCTACATAGAGCATACTCCTCTAGATGAATTGAACCTACCCAGGGTAGATATACTGATAAAACTGAGCTGAAAACCCCATTGTTCTCTCTGCAGTAGATTTTAAAAATCACTCACTGTCTGCCATTCTCCTGTGTTGTCAATCTAGAACAGTTCAATGACTTTAGATTCCTAAAACAAGCAAAAATTCAAGTTCAGAGTACAATATCCTAGATATACAAACTCCTGACATGATTCTCCCTTAATATGTTTAGAGAATCCTAAAAATTGCAATGCTGAAGATGAGAATCATGTCTGATCCCTACCTTTTCACACACGATGCCGTGCACTTTGCCCACTGAAGTCAATATGTCAAAGTTTGTCTGGTTTAAAGCTTTACCTAAGGTCTACTTTTTTTTACCAGTGACAGCTCAATAAATATATTAAATAAATAAAATATATGTCAATAAATATATTCTATCTAGCACAGACCTTTGCTAGGAAGAAAGTAGATGGAGAAGAAAGCAGAAAGAAGCTTAAACAAACATTTCCAGGCCATATACAGTATTCCAGAGATGACCCCAGTGCCTTTCCACAAGGATACAAACACTTTTGCCTGATACAAACACCTTGCCTAATCTATTCTAGGATAACGCACACCCTTTTCTTGGTTACATTACAGTGTTGAATTAGTCTTTCTGTGATAAACTTAACCACTCCAGTATATTAGCTTCACTTTGAAATTGTCTGCTCCTTAAGTAACACAGAAACTCATTTGGAATGCCCAATATTATTTTGCAAATTATTTCTATTAGCAATCTTACATTCCACTATATTTTCATTACTTGAGATTGTCTAGTTCACTCACAATGTTTTTTTGATCTTTTTCACTATTAAGAATGTCTTTAAGTATAGCATATTACAAGAAAGACTCAGCAGAACATTTCTGAATAAATAACACTTAAAGTTGAATTAGGCATTGCTTCCCTCTGTTTTCAAATTTAAAAATAATAAAAAAAAATTAAAAAAGCAAAAAAGAGAATCTGGTAGAAGATAGGAGGCAAGGGGATTTGCCACGTCATTCCAAGGATAAACAACTTTGGTCTCTGACACTCTTTAGGAGTGATGACATTTCAGTTATTGATGAGCGAATCTGCCCTAGGTTAATTCTTCTCTGTTTTGAGGAAAAAACTCACACAGAAGTCAAATCAAAATCAGGAAAGTGATTCTGTATAAACAGGATGGGAATTTGTATCCATTCCCTCTGTGCAAAGGGACTTAAGCTTACAAACAGAACATTCTTCAGACAATTCAGACCAGAGCCTAAAAGTCCCATCTGGTTCCTTCTCTCTCCCATTTTTATGCTGTTTTACTTAACTGTAAGTATAATGTTTGTAAAGGGTGTTGGATTAATAGCACCACAGACAGAAGCCCTCTTTTGTGTTCAGAACAGATTTTGTTACAGTAATCTTACTCCTCCCATCCTGACCTTTAAGTGGTTCCCAATAAAGAACAGGAGGTACAGCCCAAATTTCTGAAAATTTCTATCTGATTAACATGAAGGTGTGCAGTTATCAATTAGACCAAGGCAAAAGGCCATATCCTCAGTTACAGAGCTGAGAAAATATGTAAAAACTAAAACAACAGCATCTCTGTGACTAAGTAGGTCTCATTAAGGTAACAATTCTATTTTCTGTGGTGGGTTTGAAAGAGGGAAAAAAAAGGTACTGATAATACTAGAAATTTTGCATTAAACACTACTGGAGATAAGAGGCCAGACAAGCATTTTAATAATCTAAAAATTTAGGTGCTGGCTACTGTCTTCATTGGGTACTTGCAGTTTAGAACAGTTTTGATGTCTGCAAAGGGGAGAGACAGAGGAATGAGAGGTGACTTCTAGAGCTGAGGCTTAGAAAAATCACCTCTGGTATAAACAGAAACTGGAAACAAGGAATTAGAGAAAAAGTTCTGCCATAAAGCTCCGGTCACAGTCCCAGTTTCATTAACCTTTCCTTATGAAGAAAAGTTTATGGCATGCTGAGGAGTGAGATTCAAGACTGAACTCAGTGACCACGCTAAACATCGCTTCAGCAGGTGAGTTAATCCACTGAGCAAGCTGGACCAGGAAGCAGGAGTACCTTCACTACACAGTACCAGGAGATACAAAGACTTGCAAGTGCCTGAAACAAAGGCAATAAATGTTAAGCAAGATCAAGCTTATTGGCGCTCAATGGCAGTAAAGAGGTTCCAGCTCTGCTCCCAGCTGCAAAAGCTCAGTTATGATTCAGTTTCCTCAGTTATGAGCACCTGGCAAGGGCACTGCAGAGATCAGTCTGCAAATGCTTTTGCATAGTAATTTGAAAATATGACATAATAGGAGATGGTTAACTTGTAACAGTGTAGGTTAGCAGCAACCAAGAAGCAGCCTCTTCTGAGAGTGGGCTGGTCTGTCAGTCAGATACCCACCAGAAAGAGCCCACCTCTGCCACCAGCCTCAGCAGGAAGACCTCAGTGTAACTTAATGACTGAGTTTGCCTCTCTGCCTCAGAGATGTCCCTGCTTCTCTGTTTAGGATACTTTGAACTACAGGTGAGTGAGTTTGAAGCTTGTACAGCTCTGACAGCAGAATAATCCTCATTAGGAAAACTTGCAGTAGTTATTAAAGAAATAACAGAGAAGAGAACAAGATGAACTATTTCAAGGTTTCTTCTGGTCTTTCCTATTTGACATAGAGCCTTTTGATTTCTATTTAGATTCCTAGATAATAAATTAATTAGTGCTTTATAAGCACCCGAGTAAGTGAATTCTTGTTCAAGAATGATGGAAACATTCTCTGAAAGTGTCCTGTTAAACAGGAGAGGGCCATACATCCAGAACCCAGACCCATTTAACGCAGACAGGGCTCCAGTGATGACTGGATTGTGTGACCGCTCCCCAAAAGTTCATTAAGAAGGAGGGTTGCTGCAAAGAGAGACATGAACAAACACTCAGGTCAGCCAAGTAAGTCACCTGGTGATGTCTGAGCTCCAAACACTTGCTAATGAACCCTCACTGTTTTTCTGGCATCCTTTCATCTGGCACTTTGCTGGATTAAGTCAGTATCGTGCTATGTTGATAACCATCTGTTTATGCTACAGTTGTGCCTTGTGTCCAGTTTCATACTGTTCTCATGCTCTTCAAGATTATACTGCTGCTTATGCTTGTATATGATCTATGGATAAGCAAAAGACTTCTGTCATAAGGGTTATCAGTCAACAGCACTTTATTCAGAAAAACCCCATAAGCGTATTTATGTATTTTTAAGGATATGGTTTGCAAACATGCATGTAAATTTAAAGCCATAACAATATTGTGTCCTGATTCAAAATAGTCAATTAATAGTTGAGGTAAGGCACAAGTCTCTGAAGTAAACTGTGCATCCTAGGAAAAAAAAATTCTTTACATGGAAAGGTTTGCAGAATTTGAATATGTGCATCTGTAGTCTTTTCACAGCTATTTTTTTCAAAAGAAACAGAAGGAAGAGCTGTAAAAAATTAATCTCACCACCTGAAAAAAAATCTACTTTTCCGTAAAATTTCCTATTATTTTTTTTTCTTGCATGACTACACACCATCACTTTTACCCTAAAAAGAACTATAAAAAAATCTCTTTGTGTTTTTACAGAATTGACTTTCCATATGATAAGCATATTATATAAGAAGATGGCTCAGAACAGATACACACTTTACAACATTTCCAATAGCCATCTCCTGGTGAAGTTATAGCCCAATATTTGTACATTTTGAAAGAAATGCTTTAATAACATGATAAAAAATGTAAGGTAAATAATTGCAAATCTCATAAATGTAAAACTTAATCCTGACTCCCCTTTGGTCTTTTCCAGCCATTCCCCCCACACAGCAAGCACCAGGGTTACTTCACCACAGTCATTTTGGAATGCTTATTCAGGGCTTATTCATATGATAGTAAGCAGAGCAAGATGAAACAGCTGGTCTGTAACCAAGGACACAACAAAAGTTATGTCTGGCATTAGTCTGAACGAGATAAGGGGGTTTTGTTCTGTTTTGTTTTATTGAGAATGAGTCACCATACACTTATGCATTGAAACACTTTACCTGCACACTTTACCATTTCACCAGGAAAATTCCTGCCCAACAGGTCACTCAGCACAGCTTGAAAGCTTCAGCCCATATCTCAATCCTAAAACCAGTTTTTCTGTAGATATTCAGCCCCCTGCTCTGGAAGATATGGATGGGGAGCAGAATGAAGCCCCCATAATCCAAGGGGTAATGCCCAGTGACCTGCTTTGCCACCTGGACACACACAGGTCTGCAAGGCCAGGTGGGATCCCCCAAGGGTCCCGAGGGAGCTGTTGGAAGAGCTCACTGAGCCACTGCCCATCAGCCACCTGCAGCCCTGGTCACACGGGGAGGTCCCAGGTGACAGGAACCTGGCAAAGGGGCACCGTCTACAAGGGCCAGAGGAGGGCCTGGGAAATACAGGCCTGTCATCCTGACCTTGGTGCTGGGGCAGCTCATGGAGCAGACCATCCTGAGCACCATCACACAACACATGCAGGACAACCAGGGAACCAGGCCCACACAGCATGGGTTTGTGAAAGGCAGGTCCTGCTTGACCAACCTGATCTCTTTCTATGACAAGTGACCTGCTCAGTGGATGAAGTCATATCTGTGGATGTCACTACCTAGACTTTAGCAGAGCTTTTGACACAGTTTCTCACGTGGAGCATGGCTTGCCATGGTGCAGGTGGGTGTACTGGTTGCTAGGTGAAACACGGTCTGGGTGGCCGGGCCCAGAGAGTGGTGGTGCATGGTGCTACATCCAGTGGGTGAC
This sequence comes from Zonotrichia albicollis, assembly GCF_047830755.1. Classification (NCBI taxonomy): domain Eukaryota; kingdom Metazoa; phylum Chordata; class Aves; order Passeriformes; family Passerellidae; genus Zonotrichia; species Zonotrichia albicollis. Next base: position 26,593,142 of record NC_133824.1, on the reverse strand, counting down.
CAGCCACCAGTGGTGCTCCCCAGGGCTGTATTAGGGCCAGACCTACTTAATTTCTTCATCAATTGTCTGGACAAGAGGATAAAGTGCACCACCAGTCAATTTGCAGGCAACAGCAAGTTGGGCAGGAGTGTTGATCTACTGGAGGGTAGGAATGCTCTGCAGAGGGACCTGATGGGACAGTTATATGGCATTCAATAAGGTGAAGTGCAAGAAGGACATTGAGGGGCTGGACCAGGTCCAGAGACGGGCAACAAGGCTGGTGAAGGGTCTGGAGCTGATGAAGAGTGCGTGAGGGAGCTGGACTTGTTCAGCCTGGAGAAAAGAGGATTCAGAGCTCATTGCTCTCTACAACTCCCTGAAAGGAGGTTGTAGGTGGGTGGAAGTCGGTCTCTTCTCCCAGATAACATGTGACAGAACAAGAGGAAGTGGCCTCAGGTTGTGCCAAGGGAGGCTTAGATTGGGTATTGGGAAAAATGTTTTCACAGAAAGGGTTGTCAAGCATGGGGACAGGCTGCTCAGGGAAGTGATGGAGTTTCCATCCCTGAAGGTATTTAAAAGACACATAGATGTGGCACTTGGGGACATGGTATAGTCGTGGACTTGGCAGTGCTGGGTTAATGGTTGAACTCCATGATCTTAAAGGTTCCAACCTGTACGATTCTGTGATTCTAAATGCCCTGTCTTGGAAATACCACAGGAAAGTACTGCCTTGCTATAACACTTCTATATGCATTTTTCCTCTGAGAATTTCAAAACATGTTACAGAGATTAACACAATACTTTGAGTCTCATGAATCCCTTGAAAATTATAAAATAAACCAGGCCCATAGAAGCTGCCATACCAGATATGAGCGCTGTCTCCTTTAATCCAGCATCTTGCCTCCAATGGACAAGAACAAAATGTTAAATATAGCATTGCAATGTATTTAACCCTACCAAAGACAGCTGAGAACACATGAAAAACAGTAACCTTAAAGCCTGCTGACTACAGCTCAGGAAGGAAGGATAATTATATACACAGGGGTAACTGAGGAGTCTGATAGTTTCTAGCGCAGCCCCATTGGTTTTGGCCCAAACTCAGAGTCTGCATGTTTATGTATACATTTCAGGAAAATAAATGTCATGGTTAGCTACTTAAAAGAGTGCTTAGGGAGAACAAAGTATCAGTATCCATAAAGATAATTCCCTTCATGAAGGTATTTGTGTGAAGCAATTAACATTTCCCATGTTCTCACATGTTCTTATGCCACTGTGCTACTGTTAAAGCTATGCAGCTCAGTCCCACCTCAATAGCTAAAAGACTCCTGCTGTTGTCCATGCTTGTGGGTTTTGGTGACATAAATGAATTTAAATGCAGACTGGAAATTTCTTTTGGCCCTCCCCCAGTGGTGCTGCTTCTGTCCTGGAGGAAACAAAAACCAGAACCCTGGCTTCTAGAAGGAAGCAAAAGAGCAAAGTTCATCCGTTTGTTCAGAAAGCTGTTCCTCTCCTAGCAATAGAGCAAACTTAACTAATTTTCAAGCAGGCAGGACATCCCAGAAATTTCATTACTTTGCTGAACTGGCTGCTGTCTTATTAATGCTCACCAGACATAGGAAGGGTGGGGTGGAAAAAGGGATAGTTGGCTGGAAAATATCTACTGGACAAACAAAATAAATTTTTTACTTAATAGAAAAAAATCCCAACTGTGTAGGAATTTTATGTTCAGTTTCCTAAGGTTTGTTACATACATGCTCTGCCACCTGCTGCCCTGGCATTCCCCAAAGTTTCAGGAACAGGGACTGTGTCCACGAGTTTTCCCAGAAACAAATACTGCATGACTAAGAACAAGCATCTAGCAGCCCAGTGGGCTGTCCAGAAGATACCACAGCTCTGGAAAACAGGTTGCTTGAATCCTCCTGAACAATCACAGTATCACTCTGTGTTTTGAAGGACACCACCCTTGGCCCAGTGTCTCTCAAGAAGTGCTTTTTCTCTTGATGGGTGGCATTCTGCAGCAAGGATTGGCACTAGCTCTACTACCTTGGAAGTCAGATATAATAAGGGAAAGTCTCTCAGACTGTCACCACTGCCCCAGCTCCTCCAGGGAAAGAAAGAGAGAAAGTAGATGCAGAAAGAGAACATTCTGGAGATCAAGTGACTGACTAAAGAATGAATTTTAACTTTTGAAAAAATGAATTGTATCCACTGTGGAAGGAAAAGGGACATGTACGTCTGGTGGAAGCAAAGTCAGGTGACAGGGGAAGAATACAGAAATGCTATTGTCCATGGTAGGGGGAAAATTTGCGTGGTCAAAGGTCAGTTGGAGATTAAGCAGGCCAGAATTGTGGGGCACAATACAAAGAGTTTTTTTCAAGGACGTTAATGGCAAAAAGCAGCATAGAAATAACTTCATCCCATTACAGGATGAGGATTGACAACCTCACAAACAAGGACACGGACAAGGCAGAGGTGTTTAAATGCATTCTTTGCCTCCATCTTCAACATGGATGATGAGCCATGAGAGCCCCTATTCCTGAGCCAGAGGACCATGACTGCGAGAATGATCAATTCCCAGCTGACCCCGAAATTGTGTGGGATCTGCTGCTTCAGCTGGATCCCTACAAATCTATGGGGCCTGATGGGACTCCTTTGAGGAGCTAGCTGATGTCATCACAAAGCCTGTCTCAATGATTTTCAGCAGTCTTGGGAATCCTGAGAGGTCCCACCTGAGAGGAAGCTGGCAAACATTATCCTGATTTTCAAGAAGGCCAAGAAGGAAGACGTCAGGTACTACAGGCCTAGCAATCTCAATTCAGTGCCTGGTAAAATAATGGAAAAGATTATTCTGGGAAGTGCCGAAAGACACCTGGAAGACAATGAAGTCATTGTTCACAGCCATCATGGCTCCATAAGGGGAAAGTCCTGCTTGTTGAACCTGATTTCCTTCTGCAACAGGGTAACCCACCTGAAAGACCTAGGAAAGACAGCAGATGTAATCCTCTTGGACTTCTGCAGAGCTTTCAGTATCCTTTTAGACAAACTGTCCAGGCCACAGATGGATAAATACATCACACCCTGGGTGAGCAGCTGGCTGTAGCGAGCTGTAGCAAGTGGAGTGACATCAGAGGGGAGACCTGTCACTAATGGGGTTCTGCAGGGCTCCATCCTCAGCCCTGTGTTCTTCAACATCTTCATTAATGACTGGGACACAGGATTCAAAGGGACACTGCGTGAGTTTGCCAACGGCACTAAATTGTGAGGGGTTGTTGAGTCCCTCAGAGGCACGGAGGCCCTGTAGAGAGACCTCAACTAATTAGAGATGGGCAATCACCAACTATATGAAGTTTCTATGATTCTATGGAAACACAGTTCATTCCTTATACAGTATTGATTCTGTATGGTTACAAATGTGGAAAAGCAGGAAAAGCTTGGTTTTGAAACTACTTTTCACCCTAATCTCCAGACCAACTCTGCTTTCAGTAATTCCCTGGGGCAAAATTTCACTTTAAAACCAAGATAATCACAAGGTTTTGGTGGGGTTTTTTGTTTGTTTTGTTTGGTTTTGGGTTTTTTTGTGTTTTTTTTTTTTTTAAGTATGAGAATTTGTAAATGTGATTTCTGACTTCGTAATTTTTGAATCTTCCTTAAAAAGTGCTGGCTTTCAAAGCACTGATATCTAATACCTCCTGGCAGAACCACTTCATGATGACTGAAATGGCATCTCAAGAACTGAGGCACCTTTATTCACAGTTCATTTCTGAAAGTGGGTCTAAAGCAATTATAAAGGAGCATATGTGTGTAAAATGATAGCAATTTGATCAATACAGTGCTGCCATAGGTAGGGCAACTCCAGATGCCTTCCTCTAACTGGAAACTGCATGTCTAGCTGAAATATTTCTATGAGTTTAAGAAACAAGAATTTATCTGGAAAAAAGACACAGATATCAGCAAAAGGAAAATACCTACAGGACATCATGGACATATCCCATTTCAGTCATGGAATGGACTTCAGGGGCACATCACAATTTATATCACACTTGTTTCAAATTACTTTGGTTTTAATAATATATATTAACATTTACTTTAGAGTTGTTTTTTTTTTCTCTGTATCTTTAGTTCCTTTGCTTAATTAAAATAGAATGAGCACATAGCTTCACTTGTAAGCAAGGTGGTGCACTTGATAAATCCAGTAAGGAACAGAGGAAAACTCTATTAAGCAGACCATAATTTCAAAGGCTTGAACACAATTTTTCATACATTTTTGATCTATTCCTTCTCAAAAAAATCAGGAAAAACTACATGTAATATTTGAATGTTCTTTAGGAAAGCTGTCTCCCTTTTTCCACTACCAGAGGAATGTTCTTAATCTGTTTTAGCTGACTTTGTGCATCATGAAGTAGCACAGAGCCCAGTTTCTGCCCTTTACCCTCTGCCAACTCCACCCTCTCATGTAACTCTGAAGTGATCCAGGAAATTTATGAACAGCTTTGTATTTTGCAAACTTACTATTTCTGTAGAAAAGGAGAACTCATTACAGACCAGAATATGAAGCAGTACACAAGAAAATTTCTAAAACCAGCAGCAGTAAGAGTATACTTCTATGCATAGCCTTCAGAAGTGATTACAGAAGATGCCTTTTCTACCTGTATTTGACACACTTAACCTTCTACTTCAAAGTCCAGAGCACTACTGTTTCCAAGTAGTCAAAGTGCCCACGACTACAAAAGAAACAGGAGTGCTATCATTACAATTTTACTTCTAATAAATAATTCTCTAATTTAAGCAAATGGCTTCCTCTCCTCTGGCTCTAAAGACTGCAATTTAAAACTGAGAAACTCTGTGTTGTGACAATAAACCCAGGAGCACCAACCTGAACACACATGGGTAGTAATGGTATAGGAGTAAGATGGTACAAATATCACGTAGCAATTTTTCTGACAGCTCTCTACTTTAACTGGCAGGAAATCAATAACATTAAGACTGAGGGTCATAGCCTTTGGAAAGAGTTACATCAATGCAAAAACAGAACAGACAAAGCCAAAAGAGATTATAACCACAGATATCCCAAGGGACAGATGAAATCATGCATTATGATGTTTTTTAAAAAAAAAAAAAGTCATTCCCTCAATCATACCCCAAATGTCTGGTCTCTCAGTTTTTCAGTTTTTTAAATTTAGAGGTGAAGATTGCGGAGAAAGATGCTACTATGTTTCACTTAAAAGCATAAAGTCTCTCAGTGAAAAGGGTGACTATTCTCCTACTTGCAGGCACACATCTGGGAAATTGGTACCATACTTACTGCTCAAAGTTAAGCTGGCTGGTGCAGGCAGCAAGCTTCTACTCATAAACAGCAGTCATAGAAAAGAGAGTGCTCTGCATCCTAACAGTCACAGCTGAAATTGGGCACAAAGGTGGACAGATGACAGCAAAACAATCATGGCAGTGAAAAGACTAGGTTCCTTCTGTCCTAAAATTCCTGTGCAAGAAAGCACTTTAAGGATTACCTTTCATCTCCATGATGTAGAATGCTCTAAAGGCTCAAGAAACTTGTACATCTGTACCAACTGTGATTCATAAAGGCCCATCCTAATACATGGAGGCACTGGAATGCTGGTCATCCCGTAAAAACAAAGGACACTGACCAACCTCCACCCCAAATAAATGACTGGGCTCTCAACTGCCAAGTTCTGGTTATGTAGCATTACCAGAGAGGCTGAAAGACACAGCCCATGTGACCAAGCACTGCTGGTGTAGCTTTATTTAAATTCTCTTTGCTGTTAAGTTCTCACCTGTCTTGTTGGCAAGTCATGGTACTGCAGTATGAGCCTGGTGTTGACGCTGTGACTCCACGTGTTGCCAAGGGCTGCTGTCACATAACCAGAATCCCTCTTCCCACTCACAGAAGATCCTGAAGGTAAACATGATACAAACTGCATCAGGACTGTGGCACAGAAAACAGCATTGAAACTTCATCAGACATCTCAGATTATTCCCTAAGCTAGGTAATTACCAATAGCACTTGAGAGATAGCACTGTTGCATTGATTTCCTACCTTTCTGATGTTTTTATACAACTGTAGTGTGAGTTCTCCATCAATGATAAGTGCCAAGAATTAGGGAGATGTTGCTGATGTAACTGTACCCCCCTGTACCCCTGTTTAGAGCTGGGATCCACCATTCCACACCATCAAGAAGCAATTCATGCATCCCTGCTGGTGGGCTCCTCACTGCAAAGGGCCCAGACTTTCCAGAAGTAGCTAATGTTGGCATACAAAATTCACACCCAAACTTCCCTCAAGTCATGTATCTGTTATTATGTAACAGAAGGAGTAACATATTGCTGTTGCAAACCCGAGTCAGGCATTCAAATGCTTAAATGTCTGGAACCTGCCGCTATTATGCTATGGAGATATCACTCCTCAGCAATTCCAAATTCTGCATTCCTTCAGGTCTAAAACCTGTCCCAAAGTGAACAGAAATGTGTAAGGTTTGTGGCAGGACAAGCTAATTGCTGTAATTTATTTTATTTTCTTATACAGGAGAAAGCACACTGTACCATACTGTGTCAGCCCCTCTTTGAAGAGGGCAAATCCTTTTCTGTGAACTTACTAAAATTTATGACTTTGGTGCAAAGCAGTTAGCAAACCTGGAGCAAATCTACAGCAAAGACTTTTTGCATGGTGAAAGGGAATGTCTCACTGGAAAGGTTTCCATTTTATAAGGGATCCTCCTGTGAGCTGATGCCTGAGGCAGATAGAGAGGTACAAGAAGTGAAGCAAACAGGAGGAAGCAGCGCCAGCTTTGCAAAGAAGTTCAAGGGCAGTGACAACATGTGCTGCATTCCTTCTTCTTGCTCTAAACACAAAAAGATAGTAAATGTCTTAGAGGAAGGAAAGAGGATATGTTAAGAAAACAGATTTATGTTGATACATGGCCTTAAAAAAACCTTGGACTTATCTTTTCTGTTATTTCAACCACTACTTAGACATTAATGAACTGGACAAAGGAAGTGGATAAATAACACTGCTCATAGAGAGTGATTTTTTTTCCAGTATGCATTGCCTTGTGCTTCCAAACCATGATGTTTTCATGCTTAGAGATGGGAGTATCACACCAATATTGGCCCAAGAAGAAAATAGGCTTATAAGATTGTGGTCTCTGCTCAGAGGTCCCCAAACTCTCCAAGCTGAACCATGGCAGAGTGGTATGGAGTGCTTATCCATGCTGAGGGGTGGATGCTTCCACAGCACCTACAACGTGCAGTCAGCTGATGAGCAGTAGTTCCAGTGTCTCCAGTGAGCTTAAAGCCAGTTCTTACTCCAGTCACTGCTGGCATCATGGTTTCTGTTCAGGACACAGGTGCTACAGGGAGTGCAGGGATTAGGGAAAGTAAGAAAACAGAGCTGACATACAGATGAGAGAAAGGTGACATCTCAGTATATGCATGCAGTAAGGGAGTGGGTGTCCAGAAGCACAGAGATGGGATCCTAGCAAGGGGAAGCGAAGGTGAATGTTAGAAGGCTGGAAGAAGATGTCTAAGCAGCTCCCTGCTTTCTGTATCAGGTCCAGCTCTAGTAAAATGGGTGATTTCAATTCCTGTAAACACTCCCTCCTTCCTCACACACACAAAAAATAGCATGAAACCAATCTTCAAAGCAGTCAGGCCAGGGACTATATGAGACGCCTGTTCCACTGTCTCCTGTGAAAGTGAACTTTTCAGAGCACTAGCAGACACCAGCAGACACCGTATCTGTTCTGAATGCAAACACAGAGGAGGAACTGGCTGCTTCACTCTCACTGAACAGCTGTCACAAGTGAAAATAAAGCTGCTTGTGGTCTGAGTCAAATGCAAAGTAAATGCGTCTCCACAACCAGGGGAAAAACAAAGAGGAAAGGGTGATTCTTCAACTGTGGCCTGCAGTGCTGCTTCCAAGCAAAAGAGGCTTGCACTGGGCTCCAATGGCCAGGAAGGAACTGTCAGTAAAACTGGGCCACAACACTTGGCCCTACTTATACATGAGAATTAGATTAATTTTGTTTGCCTATCAATGCAATCAAAACAAACTTTCTATAAGTAATTTCCCTGTCACTGAGAGAAATGACCCATTTAGACAGTATGGGGAAAGTGGTTTTATTTCACCTTCCATTTTTCACTGGAGGGAACAGCAGGGTTAAATCTATTCAGCTCAATAGTGCTTCTGGGATTATTCTATTTTGCCCAACCAGAGCACTGCAAATACAGAGCTGGTCTCAAAGACCTTCTTGTCCTCTGCACATAAGGTGGTACATTTTAGAGACTAAATCCTCATGTAAACAAGTCCCAGTTGTTGCAAGTGTGTTGGAAGGCGATTTAGTCATAAACTTCAGTTCCATTAGTTTCTTATCAGAGGAAAATTTGGATAACAAGACTAGTATCTTGAATCAAATGAAACAAATGTCCTAAAACCGTTTTTTTAATGCAAGAAGTCTGTGCAGGCAAAATGTGACTACAGCCTTGATTAAAAAAACCCCAACATGTTCCTTGTTGGTATAACTGCACAGAACAATTAGTTTCACCTTGTCCACATTCTCACGTATTGATTTTTTTTTTCTTCCCAGATGGACGAATCATTGCCTGGCAGGTTCATCCCCAACACTGGGCCTTTTGCAATGTCTATCAATTGGTAATTTGAAAATATTTTCTCATCAAATGTTAAAAATGGATTGATGAACTAAATGACAGTGAAATAACAAAATAGTGAAGCAACAAGTTCCAGAATCTTTCAAATCTTAACATCAAATCATCCTGATAAAAGCCTGGCCCATCAAAAAGAAGGAAAAAAATCTCTCTGAAAGTATAAAGAAAATATTTACAAAGAACTATACTACTGAGCTCAACAAAAACAGCATGCCATGCAATAAGAATGAAAGTACTTTTCCTCTCGCTCAGGCTGTGCAGCTTTCCGGTTCACTGGCAGAGCTCAAAGACCACTACTTGTCACCTGCATTGCATTTATTTTTGTCTGTATTTTTGGTGCAGATCTTTAACAATGTGATCAGAAGAAAAAGAAGAAAAAATCCCCTTCAACCCCTAATCTAGTTTTCCATCGTCACCTCTTCAGAAAGTACAAGTATAAAAATACGCAATGGTGGAAAAACCCATCACACAATAAAAAACAACCCACAGGACAAACTCATGTGTGAAGTAACTAACCACAGCGCTCTACAAACTCCCACTGATGCCTTCCGCCCTTTTCAGCCCTTCTCCACAGCTTTTTCTTAAGTCAAAAGGTGATTCTGATTCTCTTACCCTACAGTGGTGACTGTCTCGCTCTCTGCACTGCTCAGCTAAGGTATGTCTCAAAGCACACTACTGACTTCATACAGCCTTTTATTATTTAGGACATATGGCAGGAAAAACAGGTGCTGCTGTAAGAAATCAAGCTTGGCCACAACACTAGCCATGGGAAAATGCTAACTTTTAAAATGCTTATGCTCTCCCTTTTATTATGAGAGGGAATCTGACAGTTTTACTTCTAAAACCTCCTAGTTCTAAATCTTTACAAACTACACCCTCCCCCCCCCCCCCATATTATTCTATATTACTTCAAATTTCAATTAAGCAGAAATATTTTATCTGGAAGTTGGAGTTGTTCAGTAATCAATGAACATGTAATTTAGTTTTCCTTTTCTTTCACCTACTAATCCCCAGTTTAGAAAAAATCCAAATGTGTTATGTGCTGACTTGAGATTACACTAAACAGGCTGTTCAATTCAGCCATCGTCATCATCACGAGACCAAAAACTGCCACTTATAGACTCCAGGTGCAAAGTTCTGATGGAGTCAGCACTGAATGCAATAGAAAGGGAATGAGCTCACTTCTCATTTTGGAGAACAGGGTTCAATTATCTCATATGCTCCAAACAGGTGAGTTTTCACGCTTTTTTGTTTATCATATTTATGTCTTTATGTGTACACGCTCTGGGTGATTTTTAATGGCTAATGATGGTAATCTGATATTAGATCAAGATTAAGGTCCTTTTTGCTGTTTTTTTTCTCCAGTCATTCATTATTTCCATTGCAACAACGCCTAGAGCTCTCATCTTCAAGATGCAAACCACTAGACAAATAGAGAACAAAAAGATTGCTCCTGACCTAAAGATCTTCTTATCAATGAGAATTGCAGGTTACAAGTCTCTTAGTTGCTGCTGATTATTCCCCACTTACAAAGAATCTTCCCTAAGAGATGAAAATACACCAAATATGTGAAAGGCCAGAATAACTGTGTATAAATAAGGACTTAGAGTATTCTTCATGAAACATTAGAAGCTTTTTCAAATAAGTAATGTTGACCTTTATTCTACCCCCAAAAAATCAGCAGGGACATTCATACAGCTCAAAATTTAGGAAGGGTGCATCAGAGAACTGTTGGTTGACTTTTAATCCCACACCAGCATGCCTACTGTTACCAGCGTGGTTTGCACCAGAAGATCTCATTCCTCCACTGAACTCATTGGTGAGCCCATGTCAATTCTCTTCTGAGCTGAGAAAGAGAGACACACATATGCTAGTACTAAGACTCCTGCCTGTTGACCTAAAAAAAGGAATTGACATTAAGAAATGAAAAAACCCAGCTGGTCTGATTTCTTGCCAGACAACCTACCAGCCATGACCAAAACAATCAGGTCTCAGGAGATCTGTGGAGGTGGGAAGACAGCTAGTGGCTTACAGCACCTGAAACAGGGCCCAAATCAGGGAATTGTGGAGTTGAGAGCCTTGGGACCAGATATTTCTTTTTACTGGTGAAAATGCTCTGCCTCTGTTGCTTGACACCACATCACAAAGTGGTGAGTTTCCACCTCTCTATCATTGCTGCAGTGCTACTGCAAATGACAGAACAAGCAGTGATTTGCTGGGAGGGATGGTGAAGTACAAGTAGAAGAAAGCAGTTAAGTCAATTTCTTTCTGTCACCAAGGATAAATTTCTTACCCCTCAGCTAAATCTCTTTACCCTAACAGCAGTCTTTGAGAAATTCCTTCCTTTTCTAAAATATAAAATTATGCTAATTTACAGTACTCTCTCAGTATCCAGAGATCTTTCCCACATTGCTGGTCATTAAAACTTAAAGCAGCTTCTTCTTTTGAACCTCTCCTATGCAGTCACTTCTTCCTGTCTCTCCAAGACTAGACAATAAAATCACAAACCATTGAACTAAGGGAAGGAAAAATAAACCCAAACAACCCAGATCTGGCATTTTGCCTGCCTGCACATATAAAAGATACATAGGTTGAAAAACAAAGCTTGCCCAATCATGGCATCTGGCAATGCTGTGATCCAGAAAATGCTTTTAATTATCACCTCACCAATCATGCTACAAGTTATTGCTGTAATTTTTTTGCCTAAGTTCCCATAGGGAATTAAACAGATCATGATATTAATCAGAAGGTATGTAGGAGGGCGGGGGCAGACTGCTAGAATTACATGTATGTAGGTCCCTTAAAGCTTGAATAAAGAAATGAGATTCAGAATCCCACTGTCAAAGCAACTGAAGCCTTGCATGCTGCAAGCCTCAACCCTCTAACGTACACAGCCATGGCATTATCATATCTGATTTTCCCAGGATGGTTCATCTCAGCTGCTAAACTTCATCACTCTCTGCTAGTGTTTACCCATTATCTGGATTTCCCACTTCCCAACTTTCCAGACTAGAATTGAACAAGCCTGCTGTCACACTCACCCCTCCATAACAGCCTGAAGCCTAGATGGCTGAATCCCAGAAAGGCAGAACAAAAGCTAATACAGCTGGGGGAGGAGAGTGAGATAGAGCTCTGAAACTGCAGTGAGTTCCAGAATGCAGCTCACAGCAGTATGGTCGTGGTAAGATGCCGCGGTCTGAGAGGCAGATTATTCTCACAGTCAACATTTTTTTTCCCCATAAAATATGCCTTGGCAAAGAAACAATGTCATGGCAATTTAGCTCTTGTACCCAGGAAACTGTCACAGTGCAGGCAAAAGCAGCAGCACTCCAGTCTGCAAATGAACCTTAAATTCAGAGTCAGGGTGCAGCAGGGTGATGGGAGTAGGAGGGGGAGCGAGTCCAGTTTCTGTTCACAACGAGGTCTCCAGCAAAGTGGCCAATAAAAGCACCAATTAGCACTAATTTACCCAGGGTGATTCTGACACGGCTGCCCGTGTCCCGAGGAGTGGGCTGATGCTGTGTGCCCACATGGCAGACAGAAAAGGACAGTGGGTGTATGCAAGCTAGTTTTCAATATAACTGACCCCTTTCTTGGTGAATATATTCTGCTGAGAAGCCACGGGGAGCATTGTGCTGCTACAGCTGGGTCTCTGCCAGCACCTGAGTTGGCTCAATGAACACTAGTGCTGACAGTCAGCCTACACTGGGGTGGATTTTTGCAATATACTCAGCATAAAACGTCTAAATTAATAACAATTTCTGATCACAGCCTAGTAACATGGCTTTGAACTAGTGAATTAAGTATATGTCCTTTTTACTCCTGAGCACAGGAGTATTTTAGCAGTATCTTTTACTTTTAGTAGTATCTTTCCAAATAATTTTCAAATTTAGTGATAGCTTCTTTATACAGCGAGTTGAAACATGCAATACCTAAAACTCCACAGTGGGGCTGAAAACCACAAGGACTATGTTTAAAAAGCAGTATTAAATAGTACTTCAGGTTAAGATTGCAATACAAACTGAGCAAACTGCTTTACTTTGCATGATGACCAGCATAATTTCTTTGAAAATTTAGCCTCCAGCATTCTTAACACTGGTCCCATACATTAGAGTTGCAAGAATTCCTTCTAGGTGTAAATAAAAACAACAATCTTAGAGCTGTAAAGCTTGGATCACAAGCCAGAGCTATCAAAACTGAAATTCCAGAAGGAAGCAATCCTCCTTCAGCCTGCAACACGGAAACAGAGGTCAGCCAAACATTTGGGGGCTAGAGATGACTGTTTGCAAATTACAGCTGTTCACATCTGGAGTTCAGATTTGGCCAAATGTTTAATACTATCAATCACAAAAGCTGAACTGGAAGAATGTTTTTGTGGTATGACTAAGAACATAAAAGTTAGAAAATATTAAATGCAAAAAACCTCTATGAGCAATTTCCACTCTGCCTTTCAAACACAACAATGGATTCAATTATTTCTCACAATGGGTACCATCACAGTTGGCTGTGGCATTTCTTAACTGGTATTTAACCACGAGTCTGCACTTGCCAATATAGGTTTCTCTGGCTGTATCTATTTCTCAGCACAGAGTGGTTCCTGACACAAGATGAAGGATGCAATGTCTTCTCTGACAAAGTATCTTCTGGGCTGGCCCATCAAACCTTACATATAGACCTAGCAGATGCATCTGAGTACTCAGAGCACCTTCAAAACACAGCTTGGAATAGCTTCTGAATATAAATTAATTGGGCAGTTTCACTTTTTTTAAATTGCACAGTCAATATACCATGGCTAGAAAATGTGATCCCTTTTACTGTAAGATGTATGACAAAACAGTTTAGTACATGCAGACACCACAGGGCTCACTGTTCAGACTCATCTCCAAAGCTGAAAATACATATATATTTATGTATTTAGACACACACACACAGAGGCAGTATGAAACATGCAGGATGCTAAAATGACTGACGATTACAGGGGTCTGGCTTCCCTCTCTAACTGACACAGACTTGCCAGGAGTTTCCCAGCTAGTCAGTCCCTCTCTGCACGGCACAGTCACCCATCCTGAAGCAGAGGAGGTGCAGGTTTTTTTTCTTCACCTCACTCTCAAAAAGGAATGACTTACTTTATCTGAATTAAGCAAATAAATTCAATTTTGGACAACAACCAAGACTGGAAAATTTCATCCTGATAAGCTTTTCTGACTGATGACAGAGGGTTAGAAGGGAAACAGTTATACACCCTTAACTATAGGAGGTTCCTTCCGCTCCTGCTATAATGCAAAATATTCCAAGATGTGCCAAATTTTCACGGTATTCTGCATCAGGCAGCGACCAGACACCACAATGCTCTGTGGAGACTAATGCATAAATCCAAAATGATCTTTTGACTGCAGTGACTCTTCTCTCCTGAGATGTATTACATTTTTAAAAGTCAGTGAAAAATAAAAAAATTGCAAAATATCACTTTTAATCCTTGGACTAAAAAATGGTTGAATCCTCCAGAGGCCAGTCAGGGCCAGAAACAATTTTTTTCCCCAGATTTGGGGGGGCAGGGGAAGGGCAAAGGGAAAGGGAGAGAGCAAAGAGCTGTTCGTTTCAAATAGCAACATTGTCCAAAAGGGTGAAAGGGAACAGATGGCCATGGAGAATGCAGCCTCAAAGCCCTAAAGAAAAAGGCTATTTTGACAGATCTCGCTGTTTCCTATTCAAGCATGAACATTCTGGCATGGAGAGTTAAGACGATACAAGGAACAACCTCTGTTCCCAGCAACTGACTATGGGCAACTGGCCTCTGAAGCTCCCTGAGAAAAACAACATGAGACAGACAGACAAACAGATATGGCAGCAAGCCCAGATCCCAGCCACCAGGAAAGAGAAAAAAAAACCAACCGAAAACAAAAACAAAAAAAAACCCCAAACATCAGAAAGGCTAGAAACAGCTGTTTTTTCCTGGCTCCAGTGCAGAGCATTAGAAAGAGCCTGTCCAGCCTTTCTCATCTTCCTTTTTGGTAAAAACTTCTCAAAGGGTCACCCTCAAGCTGTTGGTCTTTGCCCTAAGGGGAGGTGAAAAAGAGGACAGGCCAGAGCTCAAGTCTGGCTCAATGAAACCTGCTTCCTTTAATCACAAAGACCTCTCTCCAGCAAACTATGAAGAACTCCAAACATAAAAATGCATCATTATTGCTGGATTTTTGCATGCAAAAAGGCGGAGAAATTAAAAATTGTGGCTCTCAGAGTATCTGTAATTTGTTTGCATAGAATACAGAAGAAAACCATTACATGTGAGGGCAGGGAAAAATGTATCTGCTGTGGGAAACACTGCTAATGTGTGTCCTGGCTTTTCTATTAATCTTATCAAAAGAGTGCATCAACACCTGTTTCATTCACCAGCTCTGGATATGTGCTATCACACAGAGATTTCAGCTTTGAAGGACAGTTTCACACTTACACCCAAAATTTAAAGAGGAACCTGAGCCATTAACTGTAACCAGACACCACTGTTTCCAAAGTCCATAGAAGAAGGGATGAATCTCTGTTTGTGACTTTCTCTCTGATTTCCTGTATTATTTGCATGCTTAAGGCAGAGCTTGAGGCACTGCCTGTTTCCCAGCCAGAGCTTGCCTGTGGGCAGAACACTGAGTGATACCTTCCCTTTTCACTGGAGTGGAGACCAGAGCAACAGCAGTTTCACCCTACAGTTGCAGGGAGGGAAAGAGGGGGTATATGGTATAAACATTAACTATCTTCACAATCCTTCCCTGAGGCCAGGAAGTGGCTAGCATCTCAACTTTAATATCCTCCTTTTTAAAAATCATTGAAGGAAAAAGATAATAAAGAACTGTGGGTGCTCTCATGCCAGAACTCCAAATGAAGAAATGCAAATGCTACATACTGATCCTATCTGTGCCTTTGTTCCCTCATCTGTGAAATAGCATTTGTTTACTTTAGTCAATAAGTAGTAAAAGTGTAGAAAAATAGACACCAGGAACAAACCACCTCAACATCCTTAGCAATCCAATTATTATTAAAGCCGTAATTTTCTACAACATAAATAATTTGTGAGGTTATATTGGTTTCACAAAGGATAGCCAATGCAGTTATTACTAGTTGTTATCATTAATTAGTAACTAAATAGATGGGGTCTGACTAGTGGAAGTAATCACACAATAAATAAAATACCTTATTTTAGGTTAAATCAGATAAATTCTGTTTCTTTTCTTCTTAACCATGAGCTTCCTAAGACTGAGTAACTGCTCCAGGCTACACTTACTAAGGGAAAATCAAACGTGGATTATTGGCTAAGTATTAAGAAATGTTTAACTTGTGGATTCAACTTTCTTCCCCATGTTTCCTTGAGTAAAGCCAACCTAGCCCCCCATGGTTCTCATTCTGCTTTACTTTTAATATATGAGTCCTTCTGTTCACTGCAGGAGTAACCAATAATGCTCACAAACCAATTCTGTCCTTCATGTTGCAGGACAGGTGGTCCCTCAGCATATTCCCACACATTCCAAATATTTTAAGTGTTCCACATCTGTTGTCTAAAACATTTTTAGTTCCCTGCAAGAACAGTAGGAGATGAAAACAAGAAGTTATATATAACATAGCAACTGACCTTGTATACCACATGAGCTCTCTGTCATTTCAACAAGATTATAAATTTCAAAAAAGAGCTCAATCTTAATTCGTTATACTATACAGCTATCTTGCAGAGAAGATAACTTGAGAATTAATTTATGACAGCTGTAATAGCCCAGACAATAAAACTGAATCTAGTGACCTTTTTTCTCCCCACAAGAATCCGCTGATCTACAGGGAATTTTAAAAAATTAAACAGTTAAGGTGAATCACACATTTTCTCACAACACAAACCCCTCTATCTACTTAAAAAATTCATTAAAACATCTCCCATGTATGTATAAGCAATCTTGGCGGGAATTTTATAGGAGTTTAGTGTTAGCTTACTGCAGGTATGGAAATACTAGATGCTCTTTTTTGCCCCCTACAAGAATGAATCTAATCAATGTACTATAAAAATGTATGGCTGCAAGTATTCCTTTTCACTTAACAGAACCACTGGCCAAGATTTGAAGTGAGGAAATTCAAAGCACTAATTGCATCTTAACCAGCAGGCTACTCATAGAAGGCAGAAAATAACTGCCTGGGCTGTGCTTGGGAGAGGTGGTGAGGGCTGGAATTTCTGCTCCTGCTCAAAGTGCTGTGAGACGGCAGCAGCACCAGCAGCTGGGAACCCGCTCTGCACCTTGCGCAGAAGCTGGCACATCTGGCTGAACCAGCACTGCAGCTCCACTGGGCACCAGCTTGTTGCACACTGTAACAGGGGACGCCCCTGCTGCATGGCCAATGTCATTTCCAACAAGGTGGTGACATCCCTTCAAGTACTTTGCCAGCACAAACACCCACCAGTTCGGAAAGCTAATATCTCATCATAGGAGATATTAGCAGTACAAACATGATCTCCACAACCATGCAACAGAAACAAGTGCACAGTCTTTTGTTGCTGCTGTTTTATTTCTTTCAATTAAAAAGAAACCTTCTAGCCTGAGCTACAATGAAATGTTATAGAGGATCCCTGTGTGACAGACCCCCAGGCATGCCTCAGGGCAAAGGATGCCACTGTGCAATCATGTTCAAATACTAGAATATCTACAGGGTAGGTATCTAAGAACTTCCCATGGAGCCAGGACTGAAACTTAAAAATTTAACCAAACTTGCCCCAATTAGTTTTGGAAGAGACAGCTGGCTGCCTTTGTCCAGCCCTAAAGGAACACTGGTGCAAGGCACAGATTCTCAAGAGCGCATAAAGGAAAAATGATGCTGGGTATGAATGAGGGTATAGACACCTTCACCAAAACCACAACTGGATATTTAGTAACTGGAACAGACCCACGAGGAGGAGAATCTTAGGGCTTTTTGTAAAAGCAAGAAACTCAGACTCACTCATCATAAACTCCACACAGGCTCCGACATGCTCTTTCCACAGCAAGAGCTGGAAAGACAAGATAAAAGGAAGAGGGACAACCATGCTGAGGATCATCACTGGGTACCACAGCAGAAGCCAGAGAGATGAGAGCTGTGGGAGGTCCACTTAACTTCTAAATCCTACGTTTTTCAAAACATTTTTGAACAGAGATGTTTGTAGGGGGATACAGTACAGGCAAATGAAAGTGGCATAGAATGTAATCTTATCCCTCAACAAGTTGCAGCTGGACCAATTACTAAAGATTAGGAGCAGGCCTGATCTTAACAGGCCACACCTGTAGCCAATAAGAATAGTGGTATAAAAGAGTGGATTGGTGGGATCTGGAGACAGATGATTACTGCAAGGACCAGGAAGAGTCAGTGCTTAGAGGAGCTGCCCACGAGAAACATCGAGAAGGTATGAAGCTCTGGCCATATGGAATCCTTGCACCATAATGATAATAGAACCCTTGCCATATAAGACAACAGATGTTAGCATGCTTAACTCTGCAAAACAAGAGGCTGCCAATGGCTGAAAGACCACTGAGAAATTAGAGTAAACTTGCATTTAAAAGCTGCTGTGTTCATGTAAACGAATGGTGATAACAAAGATTTGCAGGAAGTACTATCTCACACCATCCTAGACTGGAAATAAACAGTCCTATTAGATACATAAAAATAGTGCCATATGCCATGTGATAAAAACAACACCCTGGATTTTTCCTTTCACCAAGGAATGGCTACTTGGCAGATGACTATGCCAGTAGCACCCTGCAAGGACTGTTCCCCTAAGTTGTGACACATTTCTATCCTTTCTATACTACTGTTGCTCTGAACTTCTGAATTAGGGGTGACTTGCTAAGCTGCACATCCAGTGGTATGAAGCATGTGTCTGTTTTCCAACATAATCTAATTGCCAGAAAGTAAGGCAACTTCAGTCATTGACCAATTAGGTAACTCCAGGCATTTCTACTTCATACCCTTAATCCATCCTCTCCAAAAAGCATCACTGTAATTTCACTATACATCCTGGAATTAATGAAGCCAACTGACTTCTGCTTCTAGAAAGCAACACTGTGGGCAAATTCATTCTGCCTGATGTAACAAAAGAGATGTACAATGGGAAGACCATCTATTCCACATAGCAAAACCAAGTAACTGCTGTTTTACCCTCTGTTCTGGAGCTGCCTATCCTATCTTAGGCACAAACTCCATGATTTGACTACATTACACTATGAAACAATTCAAATTTCTTCACACTTAGGCTAGGAGTATGTAAAACAAGTAACTTGAGTGCTGTGATGAATACAATCCCTGGGGAATGCCCAAGCAGAACTTGTACCATGGAGCCTTTGAATTTGAAAAGTAAATGAACAAGAACAATAATTAAAATGCAAATGAACAAGAACAGTAATTAAAAAGTAGAATAATTATGAGATGAACTTTGTTACCAAGTAACAATATGATTAAAGATAATATACTTGTTATACATAAGAAAGGACTAAACACAGACTAAGTAGTGTGTTAGTGAATGTGGTTAAACAACTTGACCCTGGGAAGCCAACTTTGAATTTTCCCCTTACATAAGCTGTCATGGACTGGTTGTCCATTTTGTGACCATTTTAGGTTCATCTTGGGTGTAGCCCTCGTTTGGCCCTTATGCTGCCCAAGGTGCATCCATTGAGGCCTTTTAATAAATACCTACTTTATTCTTTAATTCCATCTAGCCTCTGTTCTAGGTCAGCATTCACAAGGCATCAACAGGGTTTGGGGAAGTGAAAAAATCTATTTATTATCTACACATTTTCAAGACAGGAGAAAAGGACAAAAGCATATGTAGAATGCTGTTTGAGGATGCTGCATGACAAAGTACAACCAGCTTGCCATCGAGGCACAGGAAACCTGGAAAGCACATAGTGAACTGCAACACTGGATTTTCTTAGAAGAAAGCAGGCATTCTTTTCTGAAGGGCAGTGCCCACAACCATCTTATAGATGCTGGATGGATGCAAGTTAGTGACAGTTTAGGGAGCCTAGTTTGGTATCACTCAACAAATGACATGAACATGCTCTACATTTTCACTTCCAAATACATGGCATATTCAATAATTATAAACATAACAAGATTCTTCATTTAATTATCATGCTATAATCATGATTAAAAGAAAATTGTTTAGAAGGTAGTAGTTCGGAAAGTGCCTTGTGGATACTGTTGATCATCACAACACTATTCTTACACTGTAAAAGGGGATGCACATGATATGAGGCAGCTTGCATGTCACTATCTACTTAAACAGGCAAAGGCTTCAGCCAGAAATAAGTAATGTCCGGATATTTGGTACCTACTGGAGCCATTCTTGAAAGTCTTTTATGTTGGTTCTAACAAATGTGCCTTATTTCTTCCAGCAAAGTAATTCCTGGAAGAGGTTAACAATTGCTCAAACTAGGTAAGCAGACTAGACTGTTCTTTCCCTAACTTCTAATTTTTTTTTTTTTTTCAGTAAGGAAAACTAATCCTGGAAATAATTTGTAAAAAAAATCCTGCATGAAAATGAATTATATGAAATTAAATAACTGGTTCTGTAAAAGAGTAATAGGATTTCCATAATTTATTTTGGAACAACATACAGGTATAAATGTTGCTCTTGCTAGTATCAACTTAGGTAAAATAAAGTTTATAGTAAGTGGTCAGTTCAAAACTGAGACTATGTAACCATATCACCATGTAGATCTGAAGTCAGTCAACAATATTAAGCTACTTTGGAAACAGAAGGATTTGATAAGAGGTTCACATTTATGATATACACATTTCCAACTTTGTTGTTGAAATGACAGCTCATGCACAAAAAGTCAGAAAATGGAAGTGCTCTCCTGTAGTTGCTCATTTTAAAAATGGGCAGTACTTGGATTCAAAGCCTTGTTACTAACTGCAGACTTGTATTACAGCTTCCTAATTTTCCCCTCTGGATAGGCACATGCACTCAGCTGCTTCTGCAGGCAGTAGGATTTGCAGGAATACCTTTGGTGGCAAATTTGGCCTAGCATTCTACCTGTAGTTTCCAGCCTTTGCTGGTGAACAGAAGTGTATCAACAGCTTGCAGCCATGGCTAGCCTACATTCATGCCCACTGAATCAAATTAACAGCTTACATATTCTACACGCCAATGCTGACTATGCCAGCAATATTTCCTAACCAGAGCTAGTAAAAAAAATAACCCTAAACCCTGATTTTTAAAATCAATCAATCTGCTAAAGAATAAATGCTTTCTGAAAACTTGTGCATGCCAGTAAATCTTGTGATGTAGACACAGGCCATGCTGATACCTGTCAAGCAGATTTCCTGCTGAACCTTGCTGCTGTCCAGCCCACTCTCTGGCAGCCTGCCCAAACAACAGCTTTGGACCAAGGAATTAGGACGTCCAAGGAAATGGCTTAGGCAGTGTAAGAATAGGGGAGGGATCCACATTCACAACTTTTTCAAAAAATATCTTGCAACTCTGAGTAGACACTTAAATACTTGCCTTTCCAATTAAAAGTATTTTCTGAACACTCAGGAATTATTGCACAACAAGGAATATCATTTACCAGCCACTCCTATTACAAAGAACAACAGTCTTAATCCCTTACTGGAAAGCAGATCAACTGCCTTTCAATTGCCTTTCCCTTTTCCCTCCCTTCACTCCACTATGAAATTTTCATTCTTACCTGGAGTCGTACTGCAATCTAGGTCACGTGGCTAGTCTCCTACTCTAAGACTACTACTGCTCTCCTACTCTACTCCTGCTCCAACCTCTGGTCATTGCTGGCTGGGACAGTACTCAAACACTGTTCAGACTATAACCAAATGGCTTTCAAGAAGGAAGGGGCAATTTGCAAGACCAATTTACATTATCAAAGGTCTGACAGAAATTGGGCAACAGGGGTTCATCTCTGGTAAATTATCAACCCTTACCTTTACTCATATGCAGACATAATGTACCCCTAGAGTACCTGAGAAAGAACTGGTAATTACTACTGATCAACTGGTACCTACTTCCATGATACTTAACCCTGAATGTGGACTTATTTTGTACATGATATATGGGGGCAGCTATGGCTCAAACATATTTGTTGCTATTCAAAGGTCACAGTGGCAGAAATAGCATAAAGCTTGGAAAGAGATGCCCAAATTCATAGATACTAATAAACTTGACTACTTTTCCTGGTATGTCCCTAGTCAATGTTAATATAATCCTTCTTTTAAAGGCGAGCCCTGCCAAAGAAAAACAAATTACTTGGCTAGGCTTGCATGATCAGTTTTTTTAATTTAGCCAATTAAACATGTTATATCCTATCTCTTGTAAGAGGTGCCACAGGAATTTCAATAAGTTCAAACAGTAAAAACAACAGACTTATGCTTCATGTGAAATATAGTGTTTCAGCAAGATGAATGCCTCTCATGTCACTCCAGGTGACTGTCTCAATGCTAATCTAGCAGAAAATAGGATGCTTACCGAACAACCAGCATTATTATTCTCTGCCCAACAAAAGCTGATCATGATCGTTTCAGCCCTGTCCTACTTTATTTACAAGACCCAGCAAGATAAGAGCTAGAGGCAGCACAGTCATTTGTCAGTTAACACTCACAGCTGACTACAGCAAGAACTCATTCATGAAAAATTGAAATGAGTCATTCTCGATAGGCTTCTGTAGCCTTTCTCTTCAGATGCAGTGACTTACTTAAGCAATAATCATTGCAACTCTGGTGAAATTACAGAAGATACAGAAAAAGTTTTCAAACACCAGTAACATTTAACTGTATTGATATGCTCTCCAAAGGCATTACTGTGGGGTTAAACCTACAATGATAATTTTTTTTTTTTTTTTTGCTTTGAGTTTATTAGTGACAGTGTCTTCACAGAATGGAGACTGGAACTGAAAGCCATGGTCACTGGCAGGAGGCTGCTGTCAGTGCAACACACCCCAGCTTTAGTTTTCCACTTAACAACCAACATAGAGAAGTAGTGCTGAGTTTGGCTAACAGAGCTGGGTGGTACCTTGTCAGCTCAGAGACAGAAGAACAAATAAGGCAGTGTAAAGGAATTTGCCACACCATGTGTGTCTTGTCATACCCAAGGCAAAATGCATGTAGTATATGAATCAATTTGGAATATAATATTAAAAACTAAGATATGTACTGGCTGCAAAACACCCAAATTGTTTCTCATTCTAGCCGTTATCCTGCCTAAGCTTTTTCCCCTAGAGAAAAACATCCATGGAAAAAAGAAAGAAAACAAAGAGGCAGAGTGTTTGAAGCACTACCCTTGTGCTCTTGGGCCGTCATTTCATTGCCTACAACTTCAAGCTCAGCACCTTCAGGAACAGGCAAGAAGAAACGAACTCAGGTTCACTTACTGCACAGAACTCTGCAGTGAAATACATATGCAGAAACTTACCCATTCTCTTGTAAAACTGAGTGCTTTCCAAGCCAAACACATCAACATATCAAACTCAGAACACATCAAACAGTTAGTGCTAATATTTATATCAGTGTTGAAAATGACTTCAGAATGGAAGAATTCAGCTCCTTTCCATTCTAAATTTGGTGTTGGCTTTAAAACCATATACATAAATTAGGTACATCAATGGAAAATACCTTGTCTTGTTTGCTCCCACAACACAGCACTGGTATTTCCATTGGCGTTCTTGAATATTAGTAATTATTTTCTAAAAACAATCAGCCGAAAACTATGTTTCTCTATAAATGTGTTCATGTTTTACTGCTTTAAACATTAAGGTTTATTCCAAATCAATATTTTTCACAGCTCCATCTTTAATCTCATCTGTAAGCAGATAAATATTTCAGATTTTATGTACTCTGACTCAAACTTTATTTAAGAAAAAGAATGATGAACATAAAGCAAATCTAACCATATTTGTTGGAACAGTCAATCCATGCATAAAGTTCCTTTACACTCTCTGTAGCACACAAGTCACTTTTAATTGCTGTACTTGAGGCTGTAATTCAATACCTGCATAGCAGCTCCACATCTGTACTGTTTAGCAGCTAGGGCTAAGAAGTGAATCAAACTGTATTCAACAACTCATACCTACCAACCAGGAAAAACACAGAATATATATATGTGCAAAATAATGCAGCGAACTCTGTCCCAAGGGTGAGTCATTGCATTGAGTACCTATCCTAAAAGTTAGGAAAAACTTTGTTATAGCAAGACATTTATACCAATACAGACTGATTATATAGACATCTTCTATAACACTCAGAAGGTTGAAGGGTTTGGGGGCTGAGTTAGGTTTGGTTTGTTCTTTCTGGTTTTTTTTAGTTTGATTTTTGAAAAAAAATTTTAAAATTAAGTGTGTAACTACAATGCAGGCACTTGTCCTACATTGCTGCTGTTTCTGGATTTCTCTTTTAAAGTCACACATGCAAAACCATCCTGGAAAACCTAAACCAAAATTCTTTCGAAAAGTAGTTTCATCCAAATAGAACCATACCAAATAAAGCCATAAAATCAGAGACTGCTTTAAGTACACTGTAATGAGCCCTCAAATTAACTGAATTTTCAATTAATTTTAAACACAAATTCTGTGTACCTTTTGGATTTTCTGGCAACCACATCACACAGTCTTGGCTATTACCCATGAGGGAGTTCTGCCACATTAATGGAATTAACATGCTGCTTTTCTTTTGCTAGCATGAGTTCTTGAATTATTTTAAAGGGTTTTGCATCTCAGTTCTGCTTTCCATATTAAAGCTGGAGTATCTAGCAGCAGTGGCTCACTGAGGAGGACATGCACCATTTCAGCATTGGCTCAGAAGAATGCATTGCTTGGGATGCACAAGTTCTCCATTTGAGCAACCCCCAAAATAAGTAACACTGAAATAAATATTTATCAACTCGGCTATAACCATTTCCCTTTCATACTGGACAGTACAGGACTATAGACAGAATGGTAATCACTCGACTATTCATTCTTTTTATAAGTCTCATTTAATTGATTAAAATCACATCAAGCACACATGGGTGGGACTTGTGAAGTCCCACCTGCTCCAGTGCAGTAAGGAAATCTGGTGCATGTGTTAGCATTCCCATCAGAACATTACATCTCACTCTCTCTGCAAGATAAAGATTTATATTTCTTTCAAAAATTATGATTTAGATTCTAATGTAGCTGATTCCCTGAAGTAAAGAAACTACAGTCTCTAGGGATATGAAGCATGACTCTGAATTTTCTGACATTTATAGCAGTATCTTTCCTTTTTTTCCCCCCCCCTTCTGCATTTCCCGCACTCCCACCCAGGACAAGTCTACTTTTTATTAGCTTCAGTGAGATTGCACAACAAAGTAACACTTCTCAGCATCTACTTGTGCCCTCTACTTTGTCCTATTAAACTCTTAATAAATTGTCTTCACTATTATGCAACAGCACAAGTTCTCTATGACATGGAAAGTAATAATGTGGTGGATGCTCCCCTTAAAAGATTTTATCAGTGATGCAGTTTCCTAGTACAAAACTGCTTCACACATCTGGGGGGAGGAAGAGGGGGAGGGTGGGGTGCAAGGGGAGATAAATTGTCTGAGGTCAGCACCAAACCTTGCCTCATCTCCCAAGCGGAATGAATCACGCACCCTGCTCAGAATAAACACGTCCTCATGGAAGGGGACTGTTGGATGGATTAAATGGAAAACACCCTAAGAGAAGGATTTTTTTTGTCTGTAGATGCCACTCCAACACATAAAGAGAAAAGAGAAATGAAGTTGCTGTCCCAAGCATATCTCAGGATGTCTCACTAAAAGCATGTTCGTTTTTCCCCCTTTGCAATACAGTTTTGAAAGTATTCAGATTACCATTTACTTTGCACTGTGAACATCTCATTGCTCTCCAAGGTATTAGCTAATAGCCAGTTACTACCTAGGAATGAGTATTTTGCACAATAATCCTCTTACTTCACATTTGGATGGCTTAAGGAAGAAGATACGCCAGTGGGAAGGGAAGGGAGGACAGAGAACAAGAATCAGAATGGGGAGCCAAGACTGAAACAGGGTCAGTGGCAGGAAATGGAGCAGGGTGGGGATGGCTGAGCCTGTGACAGCAGGCAATGGTTAACTGGCTGGAGCTGGGAGAGCATCACGAGCAGCAGACAGGGCAGCAATGAACATACGGCACTCCAGGTCAGGTGAGGAAGCCATGGGAAAGACTTTCTAGTGCCATTAAAACAGTGTGTTTTAAATATGTGAAAATTTGACTCAGATTGAATTAGAGTATTGCAAAAAATGAACCAAGTACTGATCTACAAGGTATCACAGCTCTTCCCTCTCATCTGCTCAAAGTCCAGAGGTCTCTCAGGTGAGACTGCATAACTTATAGGCAGCTCTAAGCAACTCCAATGGTTTCCTTATGCTAGCAAGTCAACTGAAGAGCACAATAGGTAAAGACTCCACAAGACTCTCTCTCAAGGCGCCTTGAACCTACACAGAGCAAAGATATGTTTATGTACTGCACCTGTACTCCTAGAACCACACTAATTTTTAAAAAGTTTCTGATAGTTTTTTATTACACTGTGTTGATTGTATTCTGTAAAATCCATTGTGGAGGTTTTTGTAGTCTTCCTTTAGCAACTCAGAATTCTTTAGGAGGATATTTTCATGCTTTAAGAGGCCTGTGGAGATGAACTGGAAACATGGTCTCTAAACACCTCTTCATGTTCTCAGAAATACCTGTTCATACTCACAGGAGATCCTCAAGTGTCAAGACTTTTCCCCACTTCTCCTTAAAAGCAAACAACCTGTCTTCTCATACAGAGTGCACAAGACTTGCTGGGTCTTTGCATTGAAAAATAGATAGTATAGCCACAGCAATTTGAAATGCCTATTAGCTGAACTCTCTAAGTCCAGCCAGTAATGAATTTAAAATAATTGTGGTTTCTTGCCCTTTTTTCCCCACTTCTCTTGACTTCTGTTAGAGAGGCATGTGTTTTGTGTTTACAGGCAGTTTAATTAATTCACAGTTTAATTAATTCCAAAGCCAGTGAAATAGATCCTTGCTGTGGCAGCATCACTTAATGAAGCCTCTGTATTTCCATCATATGTAAACAATTGCATTTAGTGTTCTTCTGCTCAGGCAAGCAAAAAGCTTAAGTGACATAGTCCAAAAGACAATACCTGTTGCAGGAAGTTATGGAACAGCATTTAAGCAGAAAAAAGGGACATATCTACAGATATCATGGTGAAATTAGACAAGTTACAATTCCATTACTGTGGCATCTTCCTTGTGAGTCCAGAGAAGAGGAAAATATGAATATCTGAAGAACTCAGAAAAATGTTATTTGTCTTAGAGATACCACCTCTTCTCCAGATCAAACATTCAACTGTTGCACATCATCTTCCAAAACTGAAGACATACAAACACATTTATGCTTAATGCTGCATGCTAATTTAATGTATCCATCAGTCTTTTGCACCTGTCTGAGAGTACCTAATGATGGACAATAATTTTTGTGAGACAGCAGGAAGACACACTTTTTCCAAAGACTGTCCATTTCTTCCTTTACAATAAAATTTAACCTGTATTTTCCCCTAGAATTCCCAGTATCTTAGAGTGGAGATGTGTATTACTGTATTACTGTGGAGTGTCTGCCTTTTGCCAAAGTAATGCATTGGCCACTAAAATCAACTAAACATTGCTCTGGAGGCAATTTAACACTTGCTCTATCTCATGTATTTGAAAGTGGTTGCAAAAAAGTGGTTCATTTTCATCTGGATAGTGACAGAAAAGGGGTTTGCATACTGACCCCTCAGCTGTCCAGCTTATAAATGCCAAGTAATCTCTAAAATTCCAGTTGCCTGGCTTGGAATCATCTGAGCCTGTCAGTTTTGCACAACTGTTGCTTGAGGTACTTCAATGTCTTTCCCAGGCTGTGCTATGTTAGACAGCCTGAGGAAGCTAAGGAAAGAGAGGCCAGGTCTCAAGGTTAAGCAGAAGGTCACACCAGGACCATTACAACATCCAGGGATGCTGGGGGGAAACATGAGGCTGAATGATATTAAGTAGCCAAGAACCACAACAGCCAAGCAGACAAGTGAAAAAAAGAACTTCCTTTCCCTTGGCTGGAGTAACACTGCACATGAAACACACAAAGCCTTAACAGACCTGGACTACCAAAGCCATTTCCTAAAATAAGCCTGCCCTGAATTTGAACAGGGCCTCACAGATAGCCCTTTGAATAAATTGTAGCAAGAAGCTGTCCAGGCTAAGCAAAGCAATGGCGAGTAGGAAAAACTTCAGGACCAGCATGAACCTACCCTCCTAGTCCAAGAACACAAGGCTTAAACAAGAGAGAACCAGTGGAGCATCAACTTTTTGCTGCACAGAAGGGAGCTAAAAAATTTCTGTTTCATGAAGCAGGAAAGTTCTCCAGACTGAGGAGCGTGATTTTAAAGGATCAGGCAGAAGACATGGTATCTCAGTCTAGAAGGACCACTGCTCCAAACCCCAACTCCTTAAAATTTCATCATATTATTTGTTCTCTTTTCTATTCATTATAGCAGGACAATAAAGAAGAAAAAGGCCTCAGATTGCCCCTCTGCTTGCAGATTCTGTGATGTCCATGGCTTTGCCAGGGGGGTTGCTCTTACAGAGCTTTTGTGACATGTTCAGTCAGCAGCCATGCCCAAGCACAGCAGCAGGCAGAGCTTGTGTTCAGCATAGGGGAGCTAAAGACAGCTGCCCCCTCCTTTCCTTGCTTGCTGAGTTCGGTCTTTCTGACAACTGATGTTGACCAGATGGGCCCTAGATTTTAAAAGCTATGTGAAAAGAAGAAGGGATGTCTCCTGATGTGCTTGCACTGAACAGAAAACACACCTCAGGATGTCACATGCCAAGAGTTGTCCATTTGAAAAACAAAAAAACCCTGGTTGCTTTATATCAGTGGAAGCTGCGGAGTAGTTCACACTGGAACTGTGCACGCACACAAACACACAACAGGCCTCACAGTGCAAACCAAGGGGCTTATTAGAGATGAAAGAAGGCCTCACATCATCCCCTGTAAGGGACCATTGTCTCCCTTTCTGCTACAGTGGTCTGTGAAGCTGTGGGAAACAAATGACCTCCGAGCCACAGCGCTGTGTGCAACTGCAAAAGAAAAGGAAGGGGGAGAGGGAGGGGGTTCCATGGGAGGGCCAGCATCCTCACTCTCCAGTCTTCCAACAACATCCCCACCATGCCATCCCAGTGTACAGCATGGAGGTGTTTCACATGCCTCCACACAGCTCCTACTGCAGCCCAGTCAGCAATAAAATGAAATCTCAGCAGAGAGAGCAAGACACCCTTCCCCACCCAGCACAAGGGGTTTTCCATCTGGCTGCCTGGCTGGTTACTCAAGCTTAATGGCTGAAGGTATGCTTCAGACCTTCTGCTTTTCATTTGTTATTTTTCATACCAATAATATGGAACAAAAAAATCCTGTTTCACTTGGTAAAAGGGTAGATGGGACAGGAACAAACAAAAGAGAAAAAAAACAAGTAAATGGAGCACTGGGAAAAAGGGGTGGAAAAATTAATGTAGAAGACGAATATCTACAGCCAATGCTTATCCCATGTACTTTACTGAATTTTTGGTTATGAGAGATGCTGGGAGACGCAAAGGTGAGTTATACAGTACAGAAGCACATGCACTTCCCATACTACTCTGTATACAAACCACATTCATTTATTCTTTCTGGTCTCTTCATTTTTTGCTTGCTCCTCATAACCTTGCTTCCAGACATTTGATCGATCTTTAGTCTTTTACAGCTAAACAGAACACCGTCCTCTGTTATATTCAACTCTGTTCCAAAGAACAAGACTATTATTCTTGATCAGGCTAAATTCTACCAAGATGCGAAGTCCAGCACCTTTGGGAAGTCCATTGGTCCAGGAATCTAAGTTTCTCCTAACTCAGTTTTCTACTTAGCATCTGATTCAAGCTTTCTGCCTTGATATTTGGATATCAGTCAACACTACAGGAGTAATCATTGCTCTGCAGAACCAAAAGTCAGACCAGGCTGCCAGAGCTAGAGAATGATCCTGGCTGCACCATGGAGGAAACTATCTCTTGGAGAAAGAGAGAATAGCATGGATATAACTCTGTTCAGAACTATTGACAACATTTAACTTAGCTTTCACTGAATTTCTTCAAAACCTCTAACCACAACACCAGAAAGTTCCTGCAGTAAATCACCTTTGAAATAACCATCTTCTTTACAGGATGAAAAAGAGTATTATCACTAACCTTATTTCTGTATTTAAAGATTTAGGAGATGCTCAGATACTTGGGTAGCGCATGGAGAAAACTGCATACACAAGGGGTTTCTTTCATAGACAACTCTAAAATACATTATATTTGTAATTGAAAAGTATACAGCTGCTTTACTAACAGCAACACACTTAAAAAATGTTAATGTACTTTTCTGTGAAAAATTCTCTTTGGCTATTTTGTTTAATACAACTCAAGCTGAGGACAGGCTTTTAAGCCCAGCACTACACTGTCTGACTTGCAAAGGCATTCAGGAAATACCCAGGGCTAAACAAAACTGTTCTTAATTATTTTAAATTCATAAAACCAGCTCTGTATAAGGTTCTGAATCCCTTTTTAGTTAATAGAAATACCCCTACAGCTGGAACCCGGACTACAGCTCTAGCCACCTCTCTTTCCAATGTCAACAAAATTTTCCGCTTCTGTCACAAGATTTTGACAGCTCTTACAACATCAATGAATCAAGTCTTGTGGTCTCTTTAGAAAAGCTGCATTATCCACAGTGCACATAAAAGAGGAATCAGCAGAAAGACAACTTTGGGGTAGTTATACCCCACAGGTTACACTGCAGAGGGAAAAACAGAGATGGGAGAGAAGCACTGCCCTTTTAGCTGGCCAACAGCTAAACACATTCAAACCAGCAAAATTTGAATTAAAAGTAGTAAAATGTATCCAAGACACAGAGTCATGTAACAAAGCAAGTGAAAAGCTGGAAGAGTCCTCAACAGCCCTAGCTCACAATCCATCAGGGGAGAGCAGAATCCACAGAGCAGCACAGATTTGTACTGACATTTGTTATTCCCCAGAACAGGATTATGCACTGTACAATGTAATTGTGTAAAAACAGCCACTTTCAAACTTTGGTTAAGTCCTTCAGGAAGTTGATGGTAAAGCCAGGTCTCCAGATACCTAGTCCTGTAACTTCAGAATACTTCTGAAAAAACTTGTGTACATTTGAAAGCAATGTCTGTATATAATAAATGCATAAGTGTCACTGCATACATGGACTCTGAGAGTTAGGAACTGAACCACAGTACAGAGGTATGAGTTAGCAGCTGAGAAATGGGAAGTTAAACCTCTGTAATAAAAATGGGCTTTACATACTGCTTTTCATGCTCCCTATTCTTGGCAAACAACAATTAGACAAGTGGTTTTCACTATCCATTCAGAATGAAAGGAAAAAAAAATCAAATCAACAGAAAGTAGTGAACTAGTAAACCGGATTAAACACAGTCTTTAGTAGTCTCAGATAGGGAATTGTCTAAAGCTTTCTATTTATCTTGCTCATGATAATTTCAATAAGCACCTACACAAAACAAAGTTAATTAAAATGATTATGCAATCTATGGAATAATATTTGCTAAGCACAGTAGCTACACAATGACATGGGAAAGACAGTCCATAACCTTCAGATTAACTAGTGCCAAAGAACACTAAAACAGATTAAATATAAACATTGAAACCCAGGAGACCACATCCCTGAGTACAGTTATACACTACTTATGTACTCTGCAGGTAGAAAAACGTGATCATAAAAATCAACAAAACCAGTCTAAGGAGAATCATTTAAGTGAAGTGAGGCCAGCATAAGGTCCCCAATAATGTCTTCCTCTTTCCCCAGCCCAAAGCAAACAAAGTCACGACAAAATGGAAAATAGGCAGTGTTGACTGATTCTGTAAGATTTTTCTTCTTAATTGTATTTTCAAGTCCCCTAAAATAGACTAAGACACTTTTGTTCTACTCTAAGACTGATGGATCAGCTTGCACCAAAAATAATCAGGGCAGAGTGAAGGTGAGCTAAATACATACACATTATATCCAACAATTATTAACATGCATCTCAATAATTTCCCAAAGAAAATATCCCCAGATAGCTAGTAGGTTGTTTAAAATTCTGTCCTACAGCAGAAGTACCAATCTGGCTCTCATTTTTGTGTTCCAGGAAACAGCTGTTTGTGTTTACAGTTACCAGCAAACAATTCAGCTTTTTAATCAAACAAGAGCTGCTTGGGTGCCTTTGCCCATGGCTATGGGAATCAAATCACTCTGGAAACCAGATCTTTTACAACATTACGAAGAGGCCCTCAGCGGATGCAGGGGATTTGAGAGGCATGCTTTTGGAGGAAAACAGATTTATAGTTCGCAGCATTCTCCATCCTGGGTCAATATACTGAGTTCAGTAACAAACTTTAAACTCAAAATGGCCCAGGGGTCAGTTTTCTTTATTCTTCTCTCTCCAAATTATGTTCTGTCTCATGTGCCTACATCCTCTACACTGCATATGCAGAAACATAATAAAATATTAGTTCAACTCTACTATAAAACAAAGTTGGGCAATCCAGAAAGGATGATGTTGTTTTTCTAGCAATAGACTACATTTTTCTAGTATGAACATATAGAGCCATTTTTCCTGTATGAACACTTGTATGATGGCACTTGCTTAGAGGTTGAAGAGAACATGTGAGCTCCCCTCCATATTTCACTTCAGCTTTGTAGCAACCTTTCCCTACAGTTGGCCTGCTTGGAGCTGTTCCTCACAGCTACAAGGCATGCACATATGAAGTACATGCAATTGTTAGTTTGTCACAAAACAAGACCAGTTCCTCATTTCTCTAGAAGTGAGTTAAACACAAGTATATCAGTGGTGTGCCTCATAAGGAGTTGGAATGTATGCTGGCCAAGATTTCTGTTTCTTGCACTGCTGTGTACATCAGCCTTTGAAGGAGAAGCAGGTGAGTTTAAATGCTGCAGCTCTAGACTTGGAAAGGCAAAAAAGGTGTATCTTAGTGAGAAGCAACTACCAAGTTCCTCCTCCTGATCGCTTCCTAGCAGCATACTCACCTCTTGTATCTTGTAACAAAAACCCCTGAGCCAGCTCAGCTTCTTTTCTTCACAGAAAGAAATACTTATGATACACTGTGCAATCTTTGCCATTCCTGTCCACAAAGCTTCCCTAAAAATGGCTGTGTGATCTATGAAAACAGAATTCTGTTTCTCCTCTTCTAGAAAAAGCCAGACTTCCAAGGATCTAATACACTAGAAAAACCCACTAGAAGTGATACAGCAGCAGGCACTGGAGGCTTTAGTTGACTTGAAAGGAGCACAGCTTTTTCTCTTGAAGCCAGGTAACATGAGGCAGTTTAGTTAATGAAGTCTTCCTAATTCCACCAGGAATTCCAGGGCAAATTTGAAGACTTATGTCTTCAAAAAATTTAGATAGTCTCACAGGCACTTTGCAAAACAAAACACTAGCGAAGGCCACAAAGGGAACGTAAACAAACTCACACTGGTCTACAGACTGATGGAGGGAGGGCATCAATGCAACAAACAAACAAACAAACTGTATGACCAGGAGCAGCTGGGTGCCAGACTCAAAGATTCCCTATGATTGTTGCACTAACAGGACTAGAGATTCTCCATGTTCTGTCATTGCAAGTGGTGCTACAGATATTAAGAATCACTAAAACTTTGTTCCCCCACAAGGTTACTAGATCACTGCTAAAAGACTCAGCAAGTGGCAACCTGGAGACGTTGTGTTTTCATTTTATATGGTATCTGCTTCCTCTGGGATTCCGTAGCCAAGGTACTGCATAATCCTTTACAATAAAGCAACACTGTTCAGGCAATTCCCAAGACAGCAGCTAAAGGAAAAAATAATAACCCTTAGCAAAAAAATACACAAACAACTATCTACAATATAAAAGAAAATCCACTTAGATACAAACTAAACAGGAAACTGAAGTGTCTTGAGTTTAAATGAGGGGAAGTTGCAAATGAGTTCTGGCTCTCTAGAGAATAAAAGCATTTCAACCTGATGGCCACTATCAGCAAACGATCTTTTTTATTCTATCTCCTCAAAACCTCAAGTCTATGATCCTATCGAGTGAGCATGATGGAAGATTAATTCCCTCTTCACTACCTTCTTGGGTCTTTTGCCTTGAACACGAGTTCAAAATTGCACACAGCACTCTAATACAACAAGCAGACCCTGGGTTTCATAATCTAGGTTATCCTTCCCAGGCAAATGCAGTTTATTACATGGAGGAATGCCAAAAGCTAAGTGTGTAAGTTTATACAGACATACCACACTATTTGTATTGGATTGATTAAAAACCCAGCAAATGAAAACAACAAAGAAAAGAATCTAAGAACAGAGCATTCTTTATATATTTGCAGTTTTGGTTTCTAAATAGACACACTTTCACGAGTTGAATATGTAATTATTTTCAAAACTTACAAACAATCAGCAATGAGTAAGACAACTGGATAAAACCTTCCAGCTGAACTTCACGTACAACTTAGATTTAATTTCAAATACCTGCCTTTCATGAAGTTTTAAAATTTCTCTTACAGGAAAACATCACAGTGATACCGATGTCTATATTTTGTGTAACCCAACTCATAAAGGTGCAATATACAACTTAAATAATTAAAATAACCCCACTTCTGTTGAAGTGAATTGCTATTGATGTAGAATGAGGAATGCAAAACAACGCTTCCTGATCAGGTCCCAGTACATTCAACACTGAATTTCGCTGCCTGCAGCTGCCCCACTGGAGCCACACTAACTTTGTGAGCAGCTCCCTCTTTCTCCTGTGACATTCAGGTGAAAGTTAGGTCAGAGTCCTCTACGGTGAAAGAGAGCCCCACAGCAAACCCAAATGTATAGCAAAAAGGAGCATTTAGTAAAGAACCCACAGCCATAACTGTCGGTTAAAAATCAGATCCCTATTATCAGCAGTAATCACTAACTTCGCACTGATTGGAAATTGGTAGATTTCTTTTTCCCTATCATTCTGACAAAAAATCTTGCCATGCACATAAAACCCTTCATGTGTATAACCCTCTCCTTCCATACTGTACTTCATCTACAGAATATAGGACCAGATTTTACATGCTCTACTCATACGTAATCTCTCTGAATGAGTCAAGAAACTTCTGACCTCTGGTTGGGAAAGTTGAAATTGAAGCACCTTAAAACCAATGCAAACGCATAAAACTTCCATTATTTTTCAAGTACTGATTATTCATAATAAGCTAAAACTGCTGGTCAGAGAGAGAAGAAGGAACAGGTAAAGATGAATGATGAATGCTTTGATTCTTGGCTCCCAGACACAAAACTCATTAAGCGATGGTTTGAAGTGATGAAAAAATGGTAATTCATAGCTAAAATAAGCCAATGTTGTACTGTTACATGATCATTCTCTTGCCCAAGCATAGAAGAAAGAAAAACTTCAGCTTAGTGATGTGCCTCCAGCTTTCAGTGCTATCTGCGGCCACTTCTCAAGAGCAGTGGACAGCTTGTCCTCTGCTTAGGGCTGTTCTTGAAGCTGTAATTATGCAAAATAACTCAATGCCAGGTCTGGAATTACAAAACCCACAACCCATGTTTTCTCCAAGGCTGTCCAGAACAAGCTCCTAACCTAGAAACCTAAACCTACATTGGTTATCACCACACTTGAACTTTAAAAAGAGCCTCCATAAAGTGAAGTCAGAGGCACCTCTGCACATCACTGATCATCAGCACACTGATAGTGGCTACATTCGAAAATTCTGCCAGTTCTGGCTCCAACATGGAACTGCCTGTATTTCCTTATTCTGGTAATATCAGCATGCAATTTGTTGGACAGATTCTGTAATCCACAGATGAAGGCACTTGTAGGTTTTGATTTTATCCAGCATTAACAGCCCCTAATAGCCTAGTTCAGCATAGACATAACAAATGGAAATGGCTTTAAATTATCCTTCCCTTGAGATGTAATTTCATAAGAGAACTCACTCTATATGCACAAAGAGATTTCCAATGTAAACATGTGGTGGAAGCTAAAAGCTTCAGTTAGATTTAGGGCAAAGCAAGGGATTAAATTTCAAAGACACCCATTTCTTTCCAGTTCACAATATATATATTCTTTACTGCTGACTTTTCTGCCCTTTGAGCTCAAAAGATCATGTCTATTAAAGAAATCACTTTTTAACTTTTTGAGACCTTACTGAGCTTTGTCTCCTTTTTCCCCTCACACAACAACTCTGGCTGGAATAGAGAATCTACAGTTGTTATAAGGGGTAATTCATAAGCAGAACCAGAATCATTATCAGCATCTGTCTGTGAGCATTTTAAATTATTTTTTTTTCAGAAGATGGGCTCTAGAATTTTAACTAACTTATTTGCTAAATTGAATTTCTTAAACCATGAGGAAAAAAGGAAGAGGTGTGTAATAACTCCAGTATTGAAGATTCTTCAGGTTTTTTTCTTTCGCAGGATTAATGTAATATAAGCCCTGGTTTTATATTTGATAAGATGCCAAGCAGAGTCAGATAGAAAAGTGCTTTACAGAGAGAAATCCAGTGCTAATGCTAGAAAAAACTGTATTCATGAGCATAGTATTTTTTTCCCCTCTGACGTCTTATTCCTGTGACAAAAATACCTATGAAGACATTATATGCTAACCATTACTATTTGAAAGCTTGACCTCATCACCTCTCATGAAAACACAAGGCCAGATTTCCATGCAACAGAAAACTTCCAGTCATTTTGCACCACTATTGACTTATTTCAAAACTCAAGTTTAGATCCCTAAAAGTTAGTTACTTTTGTTGGTTTGTCTTTTCTTCAAAGATACCTTTTAAACATTGCTAACATTCAGTGCTGAAAGAGCACACTAAAAGAATGCACTCATCATCTATTTGAAGATAATGCTATGGTGTTTTTTGTGATTGGACACACTGAATCTGTTACAATCATAGAGAACAAAATTTCTTTCCATCATCTGAGATCTGTGGTTTCAGACAATTGTGTTTAAATAGAAAAAATCCATATTTAAATAGTTCCTGCAATTAACAAATTTAAGAATATAAAATTAAACAAAAAGCAGGGGGGGGGGAAAGGATGAAAATGGCAAATCTGGGCAGAACAGAGGGTGTTTATACAAGCTGGCATTTGTACGCAAGCTTTACACACTGTAAAGTGGCAGCAGGGTTATTTATTACCAATGTTTACAATCCAAGAGAGCAAAAGAGCGCCCTGCATGTACAAGGGACTAATTTTATTAGTGACAAAGGTTTGTATGGGATGCAGCTTTTTAGCTCTCTTAGTTGAACAGTTTTGTGCTGATGTAATTCTAGCTTTGTCATTAGTCCTGATACTGCACAGGGTAGTAAAAATAGACCTAATCATAGCAGAATGTTCCTTTAGAAGGTTTATTTTGATTGGCCTATCATTTAATATTATTTATTTTTTAAAGAGAAGGCTTCATACAATAAGGAAAATTATCTGCTCTCCTTGTATTCCTTAGGGTACACAAGTCATTCCTTCAGCAATTTTCACCACATATAATTTACTACCCACCACAACCTTGATTTTTTACTGTGTTGTGTTGTTGTGTTCTAGGAGGACACTGTTCCTGACATTTAATCCATGGAAACAAATTTCAAAGTTATCTTTTTTTTTTTTTTTGACAACCAGGGCCTAGGAAATTTTTTATATCAACAAAGTTATATGTCTTTAATGCTATAATTGCAAATATCACAAGAGGCAAGATGTGAAGTGTATGATGTGTTCAGTTAAAGAATTGATAATGCCTGAAATTTCCTGATTGACAACACTTATGTATGCAAATTTTTTTACATATATTCTCTCAGAATTATGACTAGTGTCTCCATCTTCAAATTCCATCTTGGACAAATGCACCTGAAGCTACTGGTGCTTAGCTTTTGGCTCTAAAGGCCATTTTGGGCTTTTTTGAGGTTTAGTTGGGTGTTTTGCTGCTGTTGTTTTAAATCAATGAGTGGTTGACCACAGACTGCTCTGCAATTTCCCAAAGTAAAGTATTTCACTATTAGATGAAAAAAGATTTGATAATCATAATACCTCCAAAAAACCCCCCAAAAATGTAAAAGGAATGACCATTCATCCAAATTGCCCCAAGAGATCAATTGGAAATGATTTGCAGACTTCTGTGTGGTTATCAATTAATCTATCTACAAGTATATACACATGCACAGGCACGTAGATATCTATCTCTTCTATTTTATACTAAACCAGCTTTGTGTTTATTTAGGAGAGGTTGGAGGAAGGTGAAAGTCACAGCTGGTTCAGACACTCCTCTTCTGAAGAATACATATATTCTGAAAGGAAACTACACATTAGAATTTGATACTCCTGCTGAATTTTGAAGAAGCCTAGCTTGAGCAAGTATGGAAATGAGATTTAAAATATTTTTAGATCAGCCAAAGCAGCTAAATAAAAGGGCTTTACAAATGTAAGCTGAGAGTCTCCTTTAATTTTACTGAATAACTTCCCTATTTTTTTTTCATTCTTCAACAGCCCGAAAACAAAGAATCATATTTGGAGAAACTATCTCTACTAAGCATTTTCTCTGAAAGAATATTAATATATCATTTTGTGCTGCATGGCTTTATCCTCTGCAACTTCACCTCCTTGATTTCCTGAAAAGATCCCTCA
Organism: Zonotrichia albicollis; assembly: GCF_047830755.1. NCBI lineage: Eukaryota > Metazoa > Chordata > Aves > Passeriformes > Passerellidae > Zonotrichia > Zonotrichia albicollis. The sequence goes on along the minus strand of NC_133824.1, from coordinate 26,554,744 downwards.
GATCAAAGATGATGATTAATTTCTATATGGAATTGTTTTCAGCAGGATCAGGTATAAACAAATGTGAAATAATAATGATAGAACCACAGAGCACTTGCATTGCAATCTGTAACCCAGTCAAGCTAGTAATTGAACATTTTAAACTATCCTTACAGACATGGAGGAGACCACTGCATGCGTTGGGAAATAATTCAGCAATTTCAGTAACAATTGTGAAGATGAGTGTGGAGTGCAGCAACCAAACGGAACAGAAAGATCCATTATCCTTTAAGTTGGAACTCAGTCAAAAGGAAGTTGAAACCACCACTTCACCATGAGATACTCAGGAGAGACAGTTATTTCTGAGGAAGTGAAGTTGCACAAAAGTTCTGACAGATAACAGGAAGTCAATGGAAAAATGAGATGTTAATTCACAGTAAGACACAAGCGACAGCTTCTGTTTGCTGACTCTCCTGCTTTCTTGCCAGATGTAGCAAGAACATGCCATTTGCAAGACAGATAACGTTTTTCTGAATGCACAAAAATCACAAAGCAAGGTCACTTTTAATCTAAATCCCATTTCCAAACCGCAGGGCTTGGATATGTTGGGAAAGAAGTGCTGAGAAAGAAGTACCCAGTTCCTCCTGAGTGGACAGAGGAGAACTCCTAAATCTCTTCTCTTTTGTGACCCTTCAGTTCCTCCTACTGAGTAGGCTTTATCTGGAGTATGAAGTATAAGTATGAAGTACTTATTGGAGAAAAAAGAACAACCCACAGTACCATAAGGCTTGATAAATAAGAAACTTGCCTCCCCAAAGTCTTCATTCACAGAACATTTTAAAGGTTTAAATATTGTAGCTGGTATTCAATTTAGATCCAGCAAGTAAAAAAAAACTCAAGCAGAAAGCAGGTCTTACACAAGTCAGAATGTATAAACACTTGTGCAGAGACTATAAGGACTAAGTTGTGCTTTCTCAGTAAACTGGTTGAAGCAGCTTCAAAAATTTCCAGTCCCTTTTAGTACCTTCCATTAGCATCATCTCATTAATCTAAACACATGAAATTTGGTCACCCAAAGGAAAGACAAATCCAGAGGGTCTCTCCTGTGGTTTATCCTTGCCATATTTTAATTTATGGACTTCAGGGCTTCATTGGAAATTTTCTCTTCTGTAAACAGACTTAGCTAAAGTTTTTATGAGCCATGGATTGCCAAGTGAGATCCTGAGTACTTTTTCAGCTAACAAACCATGAATCAAGGCTCATTCCTATTACTTTCAATGGTTCCATGGTAAAAACATTCCTTGTCCTAAATTGACATAATATAGGAGAACACAGATTTCTGTCAGATACCTACAAATTCCATCAAATGTCTTCATCCAGAAACCAACCTAACGTTCTACTTTCAAACAACCAGAACCAAGTCCTAAATGGATAATTCAAAGAATTGGCCAATTTGTGAAATGTATCGCAACACATTCATCCATAGGTATAAACCAGAGTTTACCTGTTCTGAGAGAAGTTGGAACTGTGTTCTTTCACTAGAAGGCCTTCACCTAGACCTAATGCTCTCATCCTTAAACTGGGAAACTACAGTCTTTTGAGTACATACTGCTTAAGTTGCTCCCACTTTATCACTTTACAGTGTAGTTTACTCTGCAGCCCACTGAGAGAACTTGGCCTACATAGGCATTTTTATAAACCAACATTCCTGGCATCAACATATCTTCAAACTATCATCTGCCCATAACATAGTGAAGTAACTGGATATTACTTTACTTTGTTAAAAACTAATCTTTTTTTTTTTTTTTTTTTCTCCTGAATATCAACTTCCAGGCTGCCAGCCCAGTCCTGGTGTTCCTAGGCTGCCAGCTGACCATACTAGGGCACTGGGGACTCACACACTGGTAAATATTTCAAGAGCCATGGCTACAACAGCTGTTTTCATCATCACTGCTTATATTGTCAAGATATTTACAGTGACAATAATTTCTACAAAGAAAAAAGTCTTGAGTCATCTGTAGGGAAACCCAGACTATGTGTCCTTTGTCCTCCTGCTCCTGTAATTGATCAGGTTTCTGAGACTGATGAGGGATGCTGGGCCACGCTCACTATTCACAAAATCTCTCCTGACATATTTTAACATAGTTCTGTAATATGTAATGTGATAGAAAAGAAAAAAGTCCCACTTTATATAAGTGGCTACTCTCATTGGGACCAGTTTCTGCATTGGATCATCACTTTTCACAGCAATAATCCACATCTGCCTATAGAGAAAACTACACAGAACCAGACAGCAAAGGTAAACTCACTTATAGCTGTGGAAGTCATTGATGGCCTCAGTACAATTCAGAAATCCCACTCAGTTAGAGGCAGGTATTATTTTGGACATATTTTTAATGCCTATAGATCACAAATTAACAACTTTTATATTCCCCTTAAAACAGAGCACACATCCACATATCTTGCAAACCTTATCACACATCTTGCAGATCTGACCTGTGGTTTTCATCTGAGCCCTCTGCATCCAGCACACTGGCAAACATACAAAGCTTCCTGAGCCATCCAGCATCTCAGTGAATCATTGTTTGTTTTGTAAATATTACTGGCCACAGCTCAAAGGAACTTTTCTATGCTTTTGATCTCCACTACAAATGCAAAGGACAGAGCAGCATGTGGGCAGGAAAAGCTGCATCCCATCAAGAGGCCATGAAAACTTCTGCCTGGAGAGTCAGTAAAAAAGGAAGGTAAGCTCTTCCACAACAACTATTTATACAAAAGTATTACTTTATATATTCAGAAACTGTAATTTTCATCCATTCATCCTTTCTCAGAAACCCAGAAATTCCATGAGGGCATGTTTCAAAAGAACACATGGTTTGTGCACCTCACCAAGCTCACATGTCACTGCATGCAGAAACTAACATTATACACACATGCTATCAGTGAGAAGGAATAAGTTACTTCTTGGGCATAATGACTAGAAAATGGAAAGAAAAGTTTTCCATAAAAACATTCTAGAAAAACTTCTAGAAAAACATATAAATATTGTTAGTGAAGTGCAGAGTTATAAGTATGCACTTTACTACATGCCTTAGGATTATTTCAGATCTTCATTTCTTCCACAAATGCATTTCTTTGCCAGGTTCTGACAAAACTGTTCAGAAACGGAATGATTACACTGCAAAATAATGTTATGCCTTCATCTATAAAACTGCATTCTAGAAAATAAACTGCATTCAGCTGGTCTTTCATTTTCCAATCTCATTTTCCCTTCCCCTTTCAAGGCTGCACACACAGCCAGCAGTTTCATGTGAGCATCTACCCTAATCTAAACCTCAAGAAGATGGATTGAGCACTCTTTCTATACAGATGTTCCATGTGGTCTTAAATCCATCAATAACTTGCATATCAGCTTCAAGCTTCACAGGTGAGCTGCTCCAAAGCTGTCACCCACAGTGTTAGGAAGCTGTACCTTTCTAAGGCTGAAGTTTTACCACTTGTTCCAGTCCCTGCACACTCATACACATTTGCCAACCCAGGCAAGAAGACTGAACTGGCAAATAACAATTCCAAGTGTAACTGCCACTGTAGTCTCACATTGTCACCAGACTGCTAAAGCCTTTTATGGAAAAGACTTCTACAACATGGACTGGTTTTTGTGGTATCCCACAGTATCTCCACACCCTGCCTAAATTCTGAGAATCAAAGCTGAACACAAATTCCAGCAGAATTCTACCAGTCTTGGGTACAGAAACAAAGAGCATTCCTCCTTTCTATTTGGAAATCCTGTTAAAGCATATCAGGATCCCATCAAGGGGCTCTTGGCCAGAGCTGATTAAAAAGACAGTTTCTGCTGAGGAAGTTTCAACTACTTTTCCACCCTGGGATAATCTCTGGATCATGGTTTAAGGCTGTTTCTTATGCTGTATGCACAGACTTGCATTTTTCCCTTGATTCACATTGCCTTTACTTGACTACAGTAGAACTACACAGAATGATGGCTAATCTTGAAAAAGGAGCTAAAAACCAGATAAGGAGAGAAACTGAAAAACCCATTAAATCATGAACATGTCCTATAAAAGTTGTGTGCAAGTATGCTGTGAGTCAAAAAGGGGAAAGCCTTCTGTCCCATTGTCCACCTTGGAAATTTCCTCGGAAACCATCACATTGATGGAATGGATGTGGCATCATTCCACAGAATTAAATTCACAACTGAAAATTAATCTTCAAAATATTTACTAGTTGTTGCTGGTATTTAGAAGGAAAGTGTCTCTTCATTCTAGCATCCCAGCATTCTTGTATGCACTATTACTTCAAATAATTTGGACATTTTAGGCAGCATGGACACTTATGTTATTAATCAGTTTCAGTCATATGCATTTACAGTTGTCTTCAGTACAGATTGAAACTTTTAGGGCAACAGATTGTATCTTGAAATGAAAACAGTCAAGAGGAGTGTAACACATGGACCTACCCTGTTCCCCTAGGGTCCATCAGATATTTATCTGTAAAGCCCAAGGGTCAAAGGCCAAACTTTAAGTACTATGTAATATTATCTTTTATTTGTTTCATTTTGCAACATTTGTTGCACAAGCATGAAAGTATAAACCGAATGATGCTTCCTTATCAGCGACCTGTCTCCTCCAAGATTTATCCAGCTGCCAGAAGTAGGTTCCCCAGCACCATCACTGACTGACTTCACAGATCCTGGATCACCCTATCAGTAAGCCTTCTGGGAGAACAGTCTGGACAGGGAGCAAAGCCTTTGCTTACACACACATTGCTTCTTCACTAACAAGGAATAACTCTAATATAAGTATCAAGAGTGCTTGCTACAAACACACCCATGCACACACACACACACATGCATCATACACAGGGCCTTAAGCCTAGAACCACAGAGAACCTGCTGGTGGAAACTGTTAGTAAGAGATGCTCAGAAAATCAGGTCTCTCTGCCAGCTTATGGCTGCAACTTCTCCAAGCTTTTTGTGCCCAAGTGCTTAAAGTTCAAAAAACTGTGGTCTATTGACTTTAGACTGCAGTTACTTAGAATTTCTGACTCAGTCTTTGGCTGAGTGAAGTACAAGTCTTCATGGAGTGAAATACAGGTCTTACTGTTGGGTCATTAGTTTGGCCTAAGTCAACAAACTGACTGGCTGTAGAAGAAATGTTTCACCTTTAGGTCCCTGGTTTGCATCCAATACAATAGCCAGTAGTAGCTGAATGTCATAACCATCAGTTGTTCACTGTCTGTTGCAAATTAATGTCAGCTTACCAGTTTCACTGCATACTGCAGGATCTACATTGTCAATGACCTCACAACAACTTTAGACATTCAGCAAAGGACTAAATGAGAGCCTGAGCTTCCATGCTGAGTGATGGAATGTGGAGTCTCCAGAAAAAAGCTGAAATACACGGATAAGCCAGTAGAACAGCTTGTGTTACCACTGTTTGGGTTCAACAGTCCCAGGACCAGAGGAAAGAGACTATGGTTTGCAGAGGGCTCAGCTTAATGCCTTACAGTAATACTAAAATCTATTAAAAAGTACAGCCTGGTTTTAGCAAATATTTTCCTAACTACAGATGTAAGTAGAAGGCACAGCTGTTTCTGTCAATGCCCTGAAAGCACCAAAACTCTTTTCATCTAGCCTATATTAGGTACTAGGAAAATGCTAATGTTGATCAAGAGGTGTGATTTAAAAGAGTCTCTTTAAACACACCTTGGTTACATCTGGTTAGTTACAGTAAGTTCAGCGCTGATGTTACGCCCAGTTATTTTTTCAAGGAATGTCAACATTTGAGGGCTGTAACTTACTGGCAGTTTAGTGTTATCCTGGGATTAATAAGAGAAGAGGGAAGGGGGCTGTGAGTTACAAGGGGATGTGTACTGCAAGAGATTTTGCAGGCCAGAGTTCTCATTAAGCCAAAATTAGGGATGTCCTAGGTCTGTATGTATGCTATTAATCACTACCTGGGGCTTACTAAAAAAGTAGTCTTTCCATTAAAAAATTCATTGCTCACTTCAAGAGGAAAAGAATTATCCTATCTGCAGAGTTGAGATTTGGGGAAAAAACTCTCCAGAATTTCTTCAAGTTCTCTTAAATACATTCTAAACTCAGACAGAAGGCTTCAGAAGAGAAAATATTTTTCTACTCCTGCCTTCAAGCAGCACTATTCAATCTCAAAATTTATTAAGTATTTACTAACCTGAGTCGACAGAAAAGATAATCCTCAAACCATCAGCACATTTAACAGTATCAAAGTAAGTAGATTTATAACTAGGGAATTAGCTATTAGGAGAATTAAGATCCCTGTCTTTTGAAGGAGTCCCAGTTAATAGATCCAGTACATATTGGAGATTGATCAAAATGTGTAACCTTGTGTATGAATTGATAAATAGGTATAACAAACATAGCACAACAAAGAAGAGCATATATAGAAAATTACAGTAATAAAGAAAAGTACAGAATAGACTAAATGCAGCATCATAAGCTCCAAGAATATTTCCAGCTGGAAGGGACCTCAGGCCTCTCATCCCACCTCCAGTATCTGGGACAGCAACCTCAGACCAGCTTACTCAGGCCTTTACCCATCCAGACTTTGAAAACCACGCATGACACTGCTCTGTGCAGTCTGTAGTGTTCAGAGTGTAAAGGGAAAGAAAAAAACAGGCAGTCCAGAAAGTGCAGAAGGAAACACAAAAGAACCTCAAAGCAACTGTCATAGAAAGGAAAAAAAGGGTAAGGGAAGAAAGTACAGTTATTTCAAAAATAAGAAAACAAGTACAGGAAAACATTTTTAGTACTTCAATTTTTCCAGAAGCCTAATGTGAAGGGTCTGATTCTTTAATCATTGATTTTATAAAATAAAACAACAATCCAAAACAAAACAGAAAATCTTTATGCTCTTTAAGCCACCTCAGCATAGACTCCAGAACCTGAGATACCTCAAATCACCAGCTGCTTTCAAACAGGTAGGCTGCAGCAATCCTGCTGAGGTGTGTTTGACACATATCTGCCAAAACTTTGAGGATGAACAATTAATGACACTATTTTGTATGTTGAACTTTGTAGTTCCATCAGATACGAAGCTGACTGCGAGCCCTCCAACTAAACACATCCACTACATGGTTCTTTTAATGTTTCCCATTTCAAGGAACTGGGAAATTGCAGGAAAGCATAGCAGGGTCATTTATAGGGATGGTGAATTGAGAGATTTAGACAAACATTTTAAGTTTTGTTTCCTTACCTATTTGTTCTGTTATCACAATTCAGACCGCAGAACCTTCAAGCACAGGACAGCTTTAATGTTCTTGGAAAGGGGGAAGAGGAAGAATGCTTGCTATCAACTCTGTTACCACTACATGGTCAAGCCAGATGAAGACAAAAATGGAAGAAACAAAATTATCACCACGTGCTTTATTAATTGATAGTAACAAGGCACACAGGGCCATTACAGCTCAGAACTGAAGGCAAAAGGCCCTGGCTGGAAGAGTTTATACTGATCACAATCAGTCCAGGCATCACAGGATTCTCTGAGACTAAAAGGTAAAAAATATTTTCCCTTGAGACCCTGCTACCTTTTCTTACTGACATGACTTGCTATCACTAAGTCTTGATGTCTTGCTTTAATGTTTGAAAGACCTGTGTGCTGACGATAAGAGTGTGACTGCCTCAAAAATTGAATCAATATGGAACTGTGTCCCTGGAGATGAAGAGGAGACTGGAAGGAAAGGCAGCAGAGGCAGCCAATGAGGCAAATAAGAGGCCTTCTTACGAGGGACTGCATGTCATGTAATGTTTTGATGACCACCATGCTTGCTCCACAACAGACAGCACAGTGAGATAACATTAAAATCTAAAATGTCCTCTTGCTAAGGTTCAGACAATTGTACCAAAGGCAGCAAGATTATTTTAGCATTCAAAGTAAGTAATCAGGTGATGACAGGAAGCCACATCTGAGCATCTGAACTAAGAACACCCCAGAGAGCTTCAAGTGCCCATGACGCAGTCTTTTCCAACTGAGTGTAAATAGGACATGTCACCTCACCCAACACCCTGGACCACAATGTTTTGAAGGTAGCAAAGGAGGAAACCACACTGCAAAGAGGAAGCAACAAAAGCAGTTTTTAAAAGCTTGCAGGCTTAAACCAACTGTATCATAACCAGAAACAGCTATTAAATTCTGAAGTAATAACACATATTAGCAATTAAACTGCTGGAACTGGACAGCAATTTCTCAAACCTTTTCAATGGCACCATTGAGTATAGGAACTGTTCGTGACTATATGCAAGGTAACCACTGGCAAGGTATTGTTTATCAGAGCAATTAGAATATGGCACACCACTACCACAGGTACCTGTGGAAAATGCAAGACAAACACCACATAATTTCATATGGAACTAACCAGTGGGGCCAACCAGGAAATAGTTTTATTTTTGTTTTATTCTTCTACTGGTTTAGCAAAAGTAAAACATTGCAGAATAGCATATTTTTAATTTGAAGGGTGCAAGAATGGTGAGAGAGTGAAAAAAAGGAAACATCCAGACAATAGCCCAGATGTTCTTTTCTGTAACATGTCTCTAGTTACGATCAAGGACCTCTGCCTTGTCTCCTTTTTGGGTTCAAGATTTTTATTTTACCAGCAAAAACACGTTTCCACAGAACATGCTACTTCTGATAAAACACATTTTTGTTTTCATTCATATCACAGTTATCACAAAAATTTTCAGCACAATCAAAATAAGTACTTTATCATGTTGAGATCTGCTGAAAATCCACTGTTTTACAGACACAGAAAGCTGCAATCATTACTTATTTAAAATGCTTTTGACTCAAAATTGTGCTATACCAAAATGCAGGTGACCTTCTACCACCTTAAAAAAAACCTCCAAATCCTGGGCTCAAGCTATAATAAAGTCAAACTTGCCCTATATTGCATGGGCACATATTACATACCGATGAACTTGTCTTCAATTACTATCCAGCCTACAGGACACAAATACCATGTTAGAACAAGGGAGGAAAACAAAGTATCCCTAAGGAAAATCCACAGCTCATTCAAATATGTTTTCCAAGTCCTCTGCACTGTCATTATGGCACTAAGGTGATATAATCTCCTTTCACCCATAGGATCTTCTTGTCCAGGCACTTCATTTTAACAGAAGGCAGGTTCATCTCAGGATATAGCTACAATGTGTGTGGTAAATGCTAGAAAGATTATGCTGTGCTGACCTCTCTGCCTCTGTGACTCATCTGCTGCTGGAACTCTCTGGATCCCAACAGCTCATTTCATGCTTGCTCACATCACCACCACTGCTGCGCTAAGAAGCAGAAGCACCCTCAGGAAAAGCAGAACTGGATAGTTTTGGATGGTAAGCCAAGACAAGGACTTGGCCAAAAGCCATTAAGGTCTTGACATGCTGATCCCATGCTGTTCAGAGTTACCTCATACTAACCTGGAGGAAAATAATGTCACCCACCAGCTTTTGCTTTGTATGATTCTGGTGCACAGTCGAAAGAACAAACTAAAGGCTCTGTGAGGTTTCTGACATTTTTAGCTGAACCCACGGTGAACTTTTCCTCTTGAGATTCAGATTCGTTCACTGACAGGCACTTTATTAGCTTGAAGGCACTAAAGTTTGTCCTAAACTTCATTCCTACCAAACATTAACAAGAAAAGATTTACAGACTTCTAAAGCTCAAAAAACCCCTGCAGGCCCAGCTTCTTAGTCACTCGATCTTCAGTGGGTAGCATAATTCTCAAACATGAGAGATAATAAAAATAAGGCCTAGTTACAAGTCTTAAAACATCAATATTATCAGTCTGAAGTTAAAAGAGGGGGCAGCAAGGAAAAATTAAGTTGGGTGGTATTTATGAAAAATCATTCAGCAGCAGATGCTGATGATGACTGAACTCAGGAATTTGGTACTTGAGGCAAATGTTTACTGCCACTGAGATGTGACTGTAGGCCAAAGGGAGACAAAATGTCATATTTCATAGCATAAACAACAGTAAATGAAAGACATAGCAACTCAGGCTTCAGCACAAATGAGCTTGTCAAATCCCATCAGCTTGGATTTGAACTGTTACCCTGCTGAAATGCCTACTGTTGTTTCTTGTGATCAAGTATTACCTGAGCTCAGTAACCACAGGTCAGGCTACAGGAATTAACAGCTTATTATGAAACCTTCCTACTGATCTTTGGAAGTGGTCTGTATTGCCTGACTCACACAAAAACACACAAGGGAAAACATTTCATATTTTTGTTTAAGAAGCAAATCCCCATTAGCGAATAACTTGGCACAGCAGTGTCAGACAACCAAAAGAGTTGGTGTGGATCCCCCTCTAACTACCCCGTGAATGCATCATTGTTCTGCTCCAAACTTGCCTGCTCTGATTCCCTGTGAGAATGTCCCTATTCTGGCTGTGGCTTGATGATCTGCAATTGGCTTAGATTCTTCTGCCTTCAGGACGGCTTTGAGCACTACCAGACAGCATGGAGCTAGCTAGCACCAAAATCTCTGGTTTAATTTCTTATAAAAGTTCTCTAGTTGATGCACATCAAAACCACCCCACATAATGAACAAACATGCAGTAAGCAAAGATCAATGAGGACTTGTTTCAAAATCTCAGTGAAAAGCCCACTGCAGATGCAGACTGGAAGAAAGTTGAAGTACAAAATGAATATTACTGGAGGAGCTGGTTGAAAATGGGAGTTTAAATGCTTTCAGTTTACTTGAAAAAGTATAGGACCTCCTATACAGTATACATTCCCAGAACATCTTAGAGCCAAAAGCTTCAAATACTTGACATAGAATTCTGTATTCAGATTGCTTATAATAAATTTTAATTATGCACTATCCTGCATAATTTATAGTTGTTCCTTAGACCCAAATTACAAAATCCAACCTTCGGTTTTGCTAAGCAAAATGAATAAACAATGAAATCTGAGAAGTCAAAAATCTAATATTTAAAAAAAAAATTGAAAGATAAGCAAGGGAAGAAAAAAACTAGATGGAATCAGATATTTTAACAGCTCTAGAATTTATTTATTTTGCATGCAAGACATCAAATTTTTTTTCCCCATTCCTTTAAAGCTACAGAAGCATAGCTGTTGAAGCCTGAAATTGTAGTTCCATACCCTTTTGCTTTCAAATTAAACAAATGATCTCAGTTTTTGGAGCAGTTTTTGACTCCAGGGAAACTATGCCATTAAGAGAGTACCAGAAACACATCTAATTGATGCGTGTCCCAAGTACAGCTCAAAAGAGGGTAGACACACCACATATAGATTTCAAGGAAATTACTGAAAAGCCACAGAGCTTCAACAGAATGTGATATGTGAAACACAGCATATGAAAGACTCACTATCAAAAGGGTAAATTCAGTTCAGGAGATATTAATCTGATTACCTAAGAGGTATTATGAATTGGATATGCTCCTTTGTGCACCAAATCCAACCTGGACAGATGGAGGAGACTTTTATGCTCCATTTTCTGACGTGTAATTAGTGTTTAAGGGACGATCAAGTTACAGAGGCAAAGTTTCAAACTATTTTTTTTTTTACAGTACATGTACAGTGACCAGTAACAACAGATTTTTTGACCATTTCCTTGAGTGGCCTACACAGTCCACAACTTGACTTTGCTGTTCTCATTTTCAGTATCATGCTTTGTCTGCACCCGCCTGACAGAAAATCAATCCAGCAATGTCCTTAAACAAATCACTTCACATAGAGCTCTGAAACTAGCCTTGTGCAGACAGAATTCTGGGCAAATTTTATGCAATGCAGGTTTTAATCTAAATTATAGGCAATTTTAATATTTTTCTGCACCATAACCTCCTCTTTCCTTCTTGGCATCAATGGCAATTTTCAGGATATGTTGACAAAACTGTAAGTAAAAATAAATCACCTGTTGCAGGCTCCTCCCCATGTTGGATTTACAGAACAATTCCACTGTCAAACTTCCATGCCTGTAAATTAACAAGTCACTGGCCTTGGACTATCAGTTAGCTATTAAAATGTTACTGCTTTCCATTATGGTAATGAATGTTTTCAAAGGAACAAATTTGAAATCTATTTTTGATTTTGTTTATAAACTCCATTTAAAATTGCATCAGAAGGCGGCTTAAAAATCGGTTGTCTAATTAGGACATCTGTAACATGTCATTCTAGGCTAAAAAGTCTATCTGCATGGCTTATCAAGCCCTTAGCCTTGCAAGCTACACCAGCCATCACACAAGGCTACCTTCTGTTTATTTCTCCATCAGCATCCTACATCCATAAGACTGTGCTCATATACATAGGTATATGAATAACAGAATTAGTTTTACAAAATAGAAGGGAAGGCTTAGCCCATCTCCACTAACACTGCCCTAATATAGCTTTTAATTGCTTTTAACAAAACATTTAAATATTTCAGCAGGGAGAGACAGACATCAATCCTTTCGTTAAGGCAAGGAGCACTCAGGGAGAATGGTTTCGGAAAGGGTGGCTTGTGGCAGCAGTGGCAGCTGGTACCCATCCAGCAGCCGTGGCCGCGCCACGAGGGCGCCGGAGCTCGCTGCCAGCCAACTGACAGGGAAGCGAGAGGGAGAGGCCAGTTCATGGAGAAAGACTGTGGCAGCGTGGGAGGACTATGACCTTTTGATCCCCGAGATGTTCCTGATGTACCAAAGTGACATGTCAGCTCTAATAAGCTGCTCTCTCAGACTGGTGGCAGGGGCCTACAAATTACTGTGAGATCTGAAGGCATTTGTTGTGATGATCCTGGCCTGGATGGGGCATATCAGCGCTCGCCCAGCAGGGCTATCTGACAGCGCCCCAACAATTCCCAACGCCGGGGTTGTAACCTCCAGCAGGGTCACAGCCGCACAGAGTGGGGTCGCAAGCCTGACAGAGATGTGATTGTTTGTGTTAGTCTTTGGGGTCACAAGCTTGGCTGGGGTGAGTTCACCACCAAAAACAGAGGCACAAACCCAAACCATTTGGGAACAGCTGGCCTAACAGATTTTGCGCTCAAAAACAACTTCCGGATATTCAGCTAAAACATGCCCAAATTACTGCCTTGCATATCCATGTGCCAGCCTGAAATAAGGACTCCCCTGCCAGGTATCAGGCTGGCTCAAATTACTCCCTAAGAATCATGGCTGCATACCCTGTAGTAACATCTGGTTTGCTTTCTTTGTGACAAATTTTCCATTGTTAACAGTGCAGCTATTCATACTTGAGCCATTGTCTTTTCTACCCTTCCTGGTGCTAGTTAGGCATCAGCTCATGCAGGAATATTCTGTAGGTTCCCTGAGGGACTGGAGCAACAGCAGGACATTTTAGGACAGCAGAAATTCGTAAAAACATAATTTTCCTTTAAGCTCTGGGCATTTTCTCTTTCTACCATTTCTTCACCCATCTTCCTGTACAGCACTGTGACCACTTGGGTTGCTCTCCCTCTGAATGCTTCTCTTTTTTTATTTTTAATGTAACTGATACTATGAGAAGACTAGTAGAATCCAGACTAGATTAATCTTGTTCATGTGAAGCATACAAAATCTGCTCATGCTCTCTATTTTAATTAAATTAAGAAATAATGCACCAACCGTATACTGTCTTTTATTGTTGTGTTGTTTGGGTTTCAATGTAATATTTTAGGAGCAGACTGTCACTGGGAAGAATTTCATTCACATGACAGAGCACTCAGCTTCAACCTTCAAAAAGGCTAACAGGTTATAAACTTCCATCATTTGAGACAATAAATTATTATTGCAATAATAAAGCAGGAAATAGACACAAATTAAGCAGAAACAGCAACATGCTCTTTTTACGATTAAGGGGAATCATCAATCATAGAAACTGCCTGAGATTAACAAGGAGCCACTTTTTTCAAACATCCTGCAGTAAACCCAGAGGAAACCCAGCTGGAACTACTGCTAGAATATAGGCATGAGACTCTAAAATTATCCTCTGTCCCCTCACCCTCACCTTCCCTTTTGGAGTAGCGTTTGCACCTTGGATCACTTCTAACTGCTTCAAGTTCTGCAGGTGAGCCATAGGTTTCATGTAATGCTACATGCCAAATGTAATTCCTATAGTGATGTTTTCCTGAGTATCAAAATCCTTCTAGTCCCTTCCAGCTCCATCAGAAGAAAGATCCAATGATGATACCATAAAACTCCAGAAGAAATGGGACTGAATGCTACAGATTGCTGAATATTTTGTCCCCAGTTTCTGTACAGATTTAAGGAAAACCCACAGTGAGTTAAAACAGAATTAAATTGGTCATTGTGCACAGGGGCAAGTGGTATTTAGCTTTTTCTTACCCTTGAATTAATTTTTTTACAATGTAATTTGAAGGATAAGCTCAACCAACACTGAGGTGCAACGTGTGGGGCCACAGAAGGAATTTGAACCAAGCCAGGCCTCATGTTTCTGACTTAAACCACTGATTTGCAGGACCACAGTAAAAAATTCTGTATTCACCCACACTGAAATATGAATTAATCTTACTTTTAAGCATTTTATGGCATAAGGAAATGATCAGCTGTAAATTCTTATAGTACTTTACACCTACGTGCCATCAACTGAAATTCAGTGACTGACCCATGCACGCTCTCAAGCTTAATGCAGTTACAGGAACACAGGAGTAAGCTGAGGTGTCCACCAGGATTCATGGAAGCCCATCCTGCTTTGCACTGGAAGGTGTAGCACACACTCAGTTGTACTTTTTCTCAGTGGAGCTAAGATACACAGCAGCTGAGAGGCAGCAACTTCTAACCACTCAACTATGACTGTAATAATTTCTGTTATTGTACTTCTCATTATATAGATGAATGATTTTCCAGCAAACGTACCTGAAGGATTTTTGGATTACAAATTGTTGATTAATGATTCTAAGTCACATCATGTCTTCAGAAAGAAACCACAACAAAGCAGTAAAACTTTGTACGCTCTCATCGTGGCAATTAGGATGTGAGGAATGGAGATTCTCTTAAACTGATATATAGAGGTCTTTGAATGCTCCTGCTGACAGTTTTCAACGTTTCTTTAGTCTAGATCAAGTGATTATGCATATGTCATTCAAGCTGGGACTTCCACAGACACATACAGTCTCTGTGACACTTTTACTGAGAGATTTATCTTTTGATTAAAAAGCCGTTAAAATTTGGCTGGATGTTATTATGTCACTACTTCCCACTTGGTGAAATATAGCATCAAAATTAGTACAGGCAAACATGGCAACCGTTATCGTGAAATCTAACTGCTCCACACCACCACAACCCTGCCTCCTGCAGAAACACGCAGGGTATCATTTCCCCTAATGGTTAATATCATTCCTTCCAGGCCCTGTACTGATGGTGCACATCCTTGTGCTGCTCTCTACAGCCAGAGGGACTCTTTTCCTTCCACTGAAGCACAAGAGTGCAAACTCCACAACTGTTAAGAGCACACACTTACAAGAAATGCGAATACACAGCAAGCACAAGAATGGAATCCTATTTTGAGAGGGCTTGTTTTTTCCTACAACATGTATTAATGAGTTCTATCAAGGTTGCTCCTCTTTTTGGTGCACCCTGTTTACCTATCCTGAAGTGGATGCACTATGTTGGCTTCCAGAAGGTTAAGGAACATGAGCTCCTCACCTTCAAAAGTACATATAGCTAACAATGTTTTTAATGAAGACTGAAGTAGTGACTCAAAGACAGAACAGACTGAAGGAATAAAAAGCTTCCCATGGAATTGTTAGCTGGTGAAGAGTATTACAGGGTCTCTGCTGGAGCAGATTCTTAAAATGCAGCTGAGACATGAAATCCAGCAACAAAATAAAGAATTAAAAAGAAACAACTCCAGCTGTTTCATTATTGAGCTCATATGCACTAGAACCAGTGACTTAAGCAACTCTATCAACTCTGACACTGAAGTCAGAGATGCCCAAGGCTCAGACCTGGAGGCAAAATCCTGTGGCTCACTGAGCTCTCTTGTCCCATCATGGAAGAGTTCCTGATGTGGGCCCTAAACGCCAATCAAACCTTCAGGTGGTAATACTGATTAATATCAAAGGAAACACAGATGCAAATCTCACTATGCTTCCCTGTATCATCAAGACTGTAGCGAAACCATGTAGCAAAAGCTACACTGTAGCACTTCCTTATCTCCATAAACCAAGAAGAGAACTGCATTAGAGAATCACAAAATCACAGAAGGGGTAAGGCTGGAAGGGACCACAGAGGGTCATCTGGTCCAACCTCCTTGCTCAAGCAGAGTCATGCTAGAGCACACTGCAGAGGATTGCATCCAGATGCTTCTTAAATATCTCCAGCGAGGGAGACTCCATAACATCTCTGGGCAATTTGTCCCAGTGCATGCTCACTCAGTAAAGAAGCTTTTCCTCATGTTCATGTGCAACTTTCTGTGAATCAGTGTTTGCCCATTGTCTCTTGTCCTACTGCTTGACACCACCAAGAAGGGCCTGACTGCATCCTCTTGGTACTCTCCCTTCAGGTATTTATACACACTGATATGGTTCCCTCTTTACAGGAATGTGCTTTAATTTTTAGGGTTCACACCCACACACTAGTCTCAGTTGGGAAATTTACTCTTCAGTATGCGTAGACATGGCCCAATTTACAGAGCATTCAGCTAAAATACTAAAGGCCAAAAACATGCCAAACTCTCATAATATTTTCCAATGCATTTAAATTCCTATCATTCTGGAGAACTTCACAAGGACATGAAGTATTCTGCATTAGCTTTAAAACTACACAAAGGAAGTATTTTAGAAACTTATTTAACAGCAACTTGACTCATAAACTCACGGTTCCTGCAAAACAGGGATGAATATACTTTTTTATTTTAATTAAGTCATCTGTGGGTCCAACCCTAAGCATTAAGTATATACATAAATCAACAAATAAACAAATCTAAACCAACCAACAGCCTCTGATCTCTGGGGGCTTCTCAGTTCACTTGATAATTCTTCAGTTTTTTCATTCCATTTGGCACCAGGACTGAAAAGAGGATATTTGAAGGGAGAGAAGTAATAAACTACAGAACTGATCTTACTGAGGTGAAGAGAAGGACAATTCATTATTTTCCCCACAGAAATAGTGATATAATAAGGAAAATAATAATACTTGAAATATTAAGGAAAAAAACTTGCAGAAGAAAAAGAAAGCCCCAAATTTTAACAAAGGTAAACTGAAGCTGGAAGAATAAAACAATTTAACCACAATATGTCAAGAGATCAAGGGCAAAGCAAGGGAGAGAAGCTGAAGATCCCAGCTTCAAACCTTCCACTTCTAAATGAAAGTAGGAAAATCCTGTAAGTGGGAGATATTATGGTAGCTTAGTGTTCTCCGGTTTCTACAACACAAAAGCCTACTTCTGCTCAACAGCTTAAAAGAATTCAAGATCAGAGCAACAAAGATGAAAAGGTCAGACTAAACTCATTGCTCACACTGTGCACTAAAAATATACAATGCTATGACAAACCACTTGATGAACACAAATGGCAGAAGACTGAACACTGGCCTCCCCAGATCTAGTGCAAGTTTAGAGACAATTTTAAACACAAAATAATTCTGACTTTTTCAAACAAATATTTGAAAGCACTAGCTGAGACTGAAGAAGCACAAGACAGCATTCCTTGACTCTTTGGCAGGGTGGGAGGAGGATACCGTTCTTGCTCATACCAACACACCCCTGAATTTTTTCCACGAAAGATGGAGTTTGGCTTTGATGTCTGCTAGAGGAAGTTAGAGCTTGCAGCTGGCAAATACATTAATAGCATAGGCACTGGTGGATTAGAAAGAGCCTCAAGTAGGTCATCTTGTCCTATTTCTTTGCAGCACGCAAATGAAACACAAATTCCCCTAGCGCTAAAATATATAGGCTTAGAATTAGTTTCTAAAGATTTTTTATATTAGGTAAAATTTAGTCATGTGAACTTCACAAAAATAGCAGAGTCACAGACACCTTGTTTTAAAAGACCCATTGCCAGTCATACAACATATTTCTACCATTCATGAAGCCTAATGCAGCTTGAATCTTTTTTTTAAAATAAGATATTACTTTAATTGTGTAAGAGGTATTTTTATATATTTAAATGATAAATCATTAGTTTTTAGGCTATTCCTGGGCTTGTCTGACCCCCTCAGCCATGAAAAACAACTTTAGGCTTCTCCAAGTTGTCTTTGACTCGAAGAACTAAACAGAGGCTATTCCACAAAGCAAGAATGGAAGTGAAACAGCAACATCCACCATCATCCTCCAGACTATCCCCACTGATGACAGAGTTCGAGAGAAGGCTATGTAAAAATGCTGGAGTAAAAACTGACTTTGGTTCCTAGGGAAGAAGTGACAGGAGCAACATCCTCGGATGTCTGAGGATTTAAGAGCTGGAGAAAAATATTATTGGTCCTAACTGCTTCAGTTGATAATCTGACAACCATGATTGCAAGGCCAAATGAATGCAAGGACTCAGACTGTAAGTAGAGAAACTTTGGCATTGTATTTATCACTTTATTTGTGGCAAACTATGCATTTTTTTGTCTATCTGGAAGCAGAAGTATGTACAGGTCTGGGAATTTAGCTGGACATAACCATTTCCTATACGAAATACCAACAAACAGTTCATGAATTCTTATATTGCCACATAAGTAGTGGGATTTTACAGCCAGCACTGCTTTTATAAATCCATTAATGTTCTCATGAAAACCGAACGTATTTTTAGGACACAAGTTTTCATGCACTAGATTACAGCTTTACAGATGACAAACTCTGAGCCTGAAACAGCTTGACAATGTCCTTTCAGCCTGTTCATCAGATTAACTTTCTGTCACACATCAGATGAACAGCTTCCTTGGTTTCTTGCCTAATCTAACACATAACCCAAGCAATTCCCAAGCACAATCAGAAGCAAAAAAAGAGGACACTATAACATTCCACTTCTTTCTAATAGCACATTTAGTTTGAAATTTTCATCTAAGAAAGATTATCCTTTTAGCAAACCATTTATAGTGAAGAGACTCTGATTTCAGATAGGATTAAAACAACATATAAGACATATACAAACCAAGCACTCTGAGTTGCTTACAGGACTAATAATGTGTTATGGGTCCTTTCATATCTAGGTCACTGGTTCAAATTCAGCTTTAGTTGGTGATGAGTGACACGGAACAATGAGGTAAGAACCCAGTTACAAATCTGGCCTCTTATCCTTGACTCTGCAACATATACTCTGTGTACTTGGGCTACTCACCTAACTACTCTTTCCTGTAAATTCTACAACTGTAAAAGAGTAGTAAGTATTATTACTATCTTACTAACTCTAGAAGACAAATTAATTTAGGATTCTGAAAGTACAAAATACTATCAGAAGTTTATTGCTGCTTTCAGGCTGTTCAAGAGCTAACAACCAAATACATTAAGGGGGAACTTTCTCAGGACAGGTCAATGCCGTGATGTTAAAAAAACCCACCAAAACACACTGGCCATACCTGTGTCTTTTGATAGGAAGATAAACATGGAAATCAGATGTTGAATGAGCCTGAAATTTCACAGATAGCCACTAGGGGTTAAAAGGGATGAAAAATGGAAATCCAGAAGCAGTCATTTTACAAACAGTAAAGATATAGGGAGAAAACCCTGTGGTGTGGAGATGCACTGTGTTCTTCCATGACACAACACAGGAAGTAAATGCCATATCAATGTTAATCAAGAAAGGGGGGAAAGAAGAGAAGGAAAGGAGCTTATCAGCCCTACATCCCTTGATAAAACTTGACTTTCCAAAGGAGCCTGCACTGTTGATGTCTGTACTATTCTTGTCCTGTGGCAAAACAAACATGTCCATTTTCAACAAGCACGATGCTGACACATTTTGCTACTTCAGATCCTTAATTAAAAACAAGGAATGAGAGCAACAAAGGAGTAAAACACAGAGCACCAATATATTTTAACTCATTCTTAAGCTAAAAGATGAAAAGCAGTGGTGGTAGTTTAGGCACAACATAATAGATTCATTAAAAACCTGTAACTGCTAGAAAAATCATTATGCCATCTCTTGAGTAGCCGTGATTCTAGAATATTCTGGAAGTATGGCTCGTACGCAGCACTGAGAATCTTTTATATGTGCTGGGAAATTCAGAAACATTTCAACTATTCCATGTGTTTTTCCTAAGTATCTTCAAATATTTTAGCCACAGGACAAAAATATGTTTTACTGAAAACATATTTTGTTATTATTTCCACATCAGAGTCAGCTGTGCTTTCTTTCCAGAGGAAGCTCATCCATAGCAATTCTAAAGGGCAAGGAGAAGCACGAGCACTGTGATCTAGACAATTTAATAAGACAAGGCACAACAACTTTGTGCCAAGAAGGAAATTATAAAGGTGAAAAATTATGCCTTTATCTTCCAAATCTAGTTACCAAATTTCAAATCTTTCTGCCAGAGGATGGGAGCAGTATTTGAGACATGTACTTCAGAGATACTTTGGCAATGGGTGGAACCAATAAAAACCACAAGCACAATTTTAAAATTATTTAATGGGCCATGATTTGCCAGACTCCTATTGACAAAATTATGAAGTAAAGTCATAAATGAGTGTTAAGGCATTGCACTGAAGTTACTTGCTACTCCCTGACATTCCGTTTAAATCTACCTTCAATCTCTTTCCCTTGTCCACCGAAATGAGTTGCAGAAATAATGTCAGTTTTAACCACTGCTTAGTTATTTTTGCCACTGAGCTGTACTTGAGTAAAGTCAGACAGGCTTGAGACAATGGTGTGTGATCAACAAGAACACAGAGAAGCTGATCAGAGCCATCAGAAAGTGCAGCAAGGAGACAAAGAGGGGAAATACCCATGTTATGCAAAGTGGAAAGTCTACATGCAATTATCATGCCTTTGCAAGAAGAGCATTGCTGTGCATCATACATTTGGGTCTATGCATGAACTGAATGTTAAATTTTTCTGCATCTGCCCCTCACGAGGGTAGTCTGACTATTCTTTGCAAGTGGGGAAAACCAAAATTATAGTATTATTTTGTAAACCTTGATTCAGAATTATCTTTTTTTCTCAGCACACTACATCCTCACTATTACTCAAAGAAGTGCTTTTCTCTAATTCTGTGCAGAAAACAAGCATGAAGATATGAAGTAATATATGGCATCACAAAAATCCCCATATTACATTCACACAACAGAGAGATGCAGTCTGAGGCGCTGTACTTGAAAACCAAACAAGTGTAATTCAAGGAACATGACTGAGGATCTGCTTTCCTTCCTTTGTGAGCAATTGTTTCCTCCTTGGAATCTATGATAACCATTAGATAAGATGAAATTTGCACACCAGCCTGTGTATTTCCTCTTGTAGCAGCTTTAGAAGACTGACAAAATAATGCTTTAAATGCATGTGAGTGACAGTACAATGCTGAGAAACTGACATGGCTCAAAAATACATTCCCAGCCTTTAGAAAGTATCTGATCCTTTTATCAACTCCACATACTTTCTTTTTAATTGTAAATAGATTTTCAGAGAAACTGGAAAATAATTTTGTTTCAAGACTGTGTTAGGTTAGACTTGATAAATTGACTCACTTAGCCCCCTGTATTTCAAGAGAAGACTGCAAGGTACAGTGTGGATTTGTGGCTGTGTAGAGTTTCAGTTCTGATCGAAGGGATTCCTTACCTTCAGACAGGGACAAATCATCAGCTGGAGACACCAGGTCTGCCTGGAGCCCAGAGCCACTGCTCAGCGCTGTGGTAATCTGATTCGTCAAGATAACCTGCAAACAGACAAGGAGAGGGGGATGGGAGATGAATTGTTATAACCACTGGAAGGCAGAGAGAAGCCCAGGACTGGAATGCTCCAGGCATAGCATCGAGATGACCCTCTGTATTCTGATCTTTAGCAAATTCAACACTCAGAGCATTTTGAACTACCTGCAGAAACTGAAAGAGTCAATTGCAAGAAGTGGAGGAAAAGGGATATTGTTAAAAAGATGAAATACTGAACAACAGTATGTTGATACATACAGGTACCTTAAATGAAACTACTGCTCTGAAGAGCTTCATCTTTTGCTCATATTCCATGAACATTTTGATGCTCCTTGCAAAACCCCACCTTTTCTTCATAGTCGAAGAGAAAATCTATTTTCCAAGTAATTTCCACACTTTCTTCCTTTGGCTGAAACACAGTGCCGTGGAGGAAGGTGTGGTAGGGGTACACTCCCATTGATCCGAAGCACAAAAGCACTAAATGTTACAGGGCTATCTTTATAAAAGGGGATTTTTTTAGTGCTTTTCAGAATCTCAAGATTCTGATAAACAAAACTGTAGCACCCACTGTGCTCTCCTCCAACAGCATGAGCAATAGCCATGCCTACAAGAGATGAACAACTTCTTGCACCTTTCAATGCATACCGGTTTTTAGCAACAGAAAACATTATGCAAACAGTGCAAACACCACAGAGAGAAGAACGTAGCTATAGCCACAGTTATCTTGCAATGCTTTGGATCTCTAAGCAGCTGCACTTTTTGCAGTAACAGTTGGTCTCCACTTTGCTGACTGACAAACTTCAAAAATTAATTTTTTTTAAAGAACCAAAATGATTCTTCTACTTGCATTGAGAGCAGACAAACTCCAAACTCTCTTACAAATTAATGGCCTGTCTTCAGATGTATTTGACACAGGAGAAAGGCAGAAAGGAATCCTACACAATACTTGGTTGAATGCAGTTTCACTGGAATTTACTGGAATAAATTAACAGATTACCATTGCTAAAAGGAAGAGGAATTTCTCTGCCATTCCCTCCACTACTTGTCCTTCCCTCTGATCATAGCTTCCTCCTGCTTTGTAACTCTTTCAGCAGTAAGATATGACACACTGTCCCCTTTCTTTTCCCCACACAAAGAGACCCCACACAATCTGCGTCAGACCAACGAGCTGTGACCGCAGCGGTGGTGCTGCAGGGTATTGTGTCTTCTTCAGGCAGCATGACACGAGGTGCCAGCAGTGCGATGGAGAACGTGACCTTTACAAGACTCTACCTCCCTGCTCATGCCAGCCCACCCAGCTTTGCACTGCAAACAGGTATGATGGTGCCTGAGAGCTTTATGGACTGTATCAACACCACTAAATTGAGAAGCATGTAAGTCAAATCTTTGCTTACCCAACAGGAGTTCAAGACCTTCAGAACTCCATAGTGATGCCCCTTCATGCTCATCTGCTATTGACTACAAGCTCTGAACAAACTTGAGCTAGCTGCGATCACTCTGCACAGCTTAACCACAGGATGCACCTTTTGGGACTGGGCATTTATGATCACTGCAGTGAACATGGACATGGTAGATAACAGCCTTGCTTGGTCCTACACCTTGGCTAAGGTACCACTTGCAATACTGCTAACAGCAAACACAAGTGAAACACATTACACCCCTCTGCTGTTTCCCCCTGAGCTGCTGTGTGCACCTACAAGCACCTAAAAGCAGACAGCAAAAGGTCTGGTACACACAACTCCTTGCTGCCACTGATGGCTGACTTGTTCATAAAGATTACAAGGTAGGATAATTCAATTTATTAACAAAGAAAAAAAAAAGTCATTTTTCCCTTTTTTTCTTTCTAGGATACTTATCTTCCATTTTAGTGAGCTAGTTCATCCTTGTAATAGGATGGGCATCAAAACCAGTTCAAGGCAAATGAAAGGAATAGGCAGCCAAGAGTCAGTAGGGATAAGAAAGGATGTGAGACCTTTCCTTCTTGAAACCATTCTCACTTTGTTTCCACTGTATCACAAAAGCCACAGACTCACATATCCATAGTACCCAGTATTAGAAAATGTGCTGAAACAGAACACACTAACAGACTTATACTCATGTACTGGTGAGGTATGAAGTTTTCATTGGCACATTTTGCAATGATCACATTATTAACAAGTATCAAGCTCTCTAAGTGATTCAGTCACCTCAGACACGTGCCAAGATAATCTTTGTGCCGTGCCATCACGTATTTTATTATTTATGCAGCACATTTTAAAGAAATGTTGCCATGATTAAGGAACATTTTTAATAGAAAAAAATACCTAAGCACACTATATTTCATATTGCTTTCCTTCAAAGGAAACTAACTGTGAAGCCTTCCAAAAAAAAATCAAAAGAAAAATGAACAAGAAGAATAATGCAACAGCTTTTTTTTTAATCTTCCAGATTCCTCCTTAACCAGGAACTCCACAGCACTATTAGCTGTTAAGACTGAAAGTCTTCTTCACCTTTTATGTTTAACTCAAGCAATGCCTCTGAACCTAGATTTCAATTTCTGATGTATCCTTCAGTAACTATTCAATACTAATATCCTAGATTCCCTGCTATACTGTTTTAAAAAATCAGTTAAAAAAAAGCAGAATCCTACCTAAGTAAATGTTCCTCTCTGACATGCTCTGAGGATGGAAATTAAGCATATTCTGAGTTTTATGACTTCACTGACAGTTACAAATTTGCTTAAATACATATGTAAATACTATCTTGAATAAGCAGATTTCCTCTGAGATGAAGCCACATGCAGATACAAAATGCTTATTTTGGAATTAATTGAAAATTATTCCTCATTTCTCCATGCCTGCAGAACCAACACAGATGCAGTTCTCCCATAAGACAAGTCCAGCCACAAGACAAGGCTGTTAGCTAAGCACTAAATTTGGCATCAAATTCCCTGTCACACTTCTGCAGCCTCACCTACTGCAAAATTCTTTCATCAGGTACAGGTATTCTTATCATATATATATATTTATTTATATATGTATTTTCATGTATCTTTTTGTAGCTCCCATAATACAGTTTGAACCTCACTTTGAGAATGTGCAGATTACTCCAAACTCACTAAATCAAATATGCTGTGAGTCACTAACAAAAGGAAAGAGCTGGTCCTTTGCTACAGTTATGAAAAAATAAAAAGGCACCCAGATTCAGCAAGCTCTTCAGAATAGATACATCTATCTTCAAAACTTCAACCATATCCCATTGCTGAAAAGTGCCAAGTTTTATTTTTCCATGAGCAAAACTTTGGTCATTAATACTTCGGCAGTTAAAGTGCCATTCAAACGAGACCATACATTTTCAGCAGTCACCAGTCCTTGCAGGCATTCAACTTGAAGCCTTGAGTACTGGTATCACACGACTCCAGTGGCACATTTAAAAACTTTATTAATTTCTCCCCAAATTCTCCTTCATGAATCTGAAAGACATGCGTACATTCCGTTCTGCCATCCTTTGAAATGGTTCGATGTATTCAGAGAGTTGCAAATAGGTGTTTGAGGGAATGATTAAGCTTGTGTGTGATATGGAGAGAACACCCAGGTGGACAAAGGAGATCTGGTGCCAAACAGCTCTGTGAGTTCTGGTGAGGAATCACATTTGTACTTGGACAGCATCAGCTGAGTCTCACGCATTGCTTCATACATGGGTGCACAGGACATCATGCTGGTTTTGATGTTAATGATGGTGTTTCTTACAAACCACCAAAAAGAAAGACTGGGTTGGTCTGATAGGTGGCACACTTGAGAGAAACTACCTGCTAAAGTGCTTGGAAACAAGCTGGGCTTATTAGAGAGTCCAAGCAGACTTACTAGAGAGTGCTTTGCACTGAACTAGCAATGGCATTTCTTCAACTCTTCATTGTAGATCTGCCATTAATTTAACCTGTTTAGCACAGGAGACATGCCAGATCCTCCAGCTAAGTAGGTAAGGAAAATTTGCCTCTGTTGGGATCCCTTTGGACAAACACTGGACAGCTTACCAGCCAAGCACAGCTTCCTTTCAAGAGGTTCAAAGCCAGTCATATGTTTATTAACTTCCAGCAGAACACTCAACAGTGAGAATATTGCCACATGGTATTTTGATGTTATCATACTGAAATACACAGTATTTTAAAAGATACTATATTTAAAAACACCTAGTATTTTAAGAGGAGCTCCTATTTCCAATATCAACTAGTGGGACAAAATATTTTCACTGCCACTAAGGCTCACAAAAAGCCATCATACCTCTTTATACACAACTGTGTCCTGACATGTGCAGCAGGTAAGGAAGCTTTGCTATTGCTCTTCTGTTCCTACTTTGTAATGAACAAAGGGTGTGGGTCTTCTTTAGTCAGCAACTGTGTCTGAATAAAAAACACTCTCCACTGCTAAAAGAGGGGAAAAAAGAGTCAGCTAGACAGCTCAGTAAGAAACACTAGAGACTTCAGTGCAGTCTCCCATGGAGTTCAATGAACCACGGCCTTTAACTTCCAGCCCATTCCCTTGCCATTGGTTAAGAGAGCTATTTAACAAGTGAAAATTTACAGTCCTCAGCCTTCCAATTCTGGCAGAATTACCAACTCTTTGGAAAT
Source organism: Zonotrichia albicollis (assembly GCF_047830755.1). NCBI lineage: Eukaryota > Metazoa > Chordata > Aves > Passeriformes > Passerellidae > Zonotrichia > Zonotrichia albicollis. The sequence continues at coordinate 26,528,384 of NC_133824.1, read as the reverse complement.
TCACTCGGATTCAGATTTCAAAATCCTTTCTGGGAAAATGTCTACCACTTAAAATACCACACAAATGATGGACTACACAATTTCCCAATCTTTTACTTCAATTTTTACTGCAGCATAGCTACCTCAGATAGTAAAATAACTCCATATAACAATTAGAAGTGTCACGACAGCAAGAAGAATTAGAAAACCCAGAGATAAACACAATAAGACAGCGGGAGCACTTTTTCAACTTCCTAATTTCAGACATGTTAGAAAAACCCCACAACTTCCTCCTCTGATTACCTTCTCACTTTTTATAGGTGCCAATACCTGGAAAAAAATGGACACAAGCGTTTCTCAAGGAAAACAGCACTCAGGTTCCAGATAGGTCATTATTACTTCTAAGGGTTAATCTAAAAGTCAACAACAGTGTTAATATCCCATTTAAATCTTCATATGTTGTTGTGAAAACAGAGTCACCGTCCACTGATGTGATTTCAGCAGATGCTAGTTTTTTTGGAGGCATATTAGAAAAGTAAAAAAAAAAACACTTACTTTTTGTGCCTAAACTCACAACATTCCCATTTATTTGGAATAGCAAAGTTCCTGCATATGCAGAAAATCCCTGCAGGTCCTGGGAGAGAGTTGGCCTAAGAACTTCACACAGAAGAATAAGCAAACTATATTTTGTTTGGTTATTTATACAGTACAATTTTTCAAGTACTCCTCCTGCCCGTCCTAGACCACACTGAAATTACAAAACCTGACTTTGTCATCCTTGTAAATCCAGTTGAGTAAATAAGCTGTTTTCTGTAAACTTGTGGTCTCAGCCTCCTTGTTAGTTTATTGCAAAATTAAAGGGAGCTCAGCACAGAACTATCAATCAGTAACCAGTAAAGGTAGGAAGTCTTCTGGAATGTACCAAAAGGCAAAAAACCACACTATTTCATGAAATGGCTGCTTGTTAAAAGAACGAAGCAGAAATCCCCATTTCGCATGCAACACTATTTAGGAAAATTCTTATTAAAGGCTTCCTATTGAGCTGGGAGAGCGAGCACAAGAACACTTGCAATAATCCCACATTACTCCACCCTTATTAGCCCATTCATTTTGTGGTTTTCACTGTGCCCAAGAAACGTCACTAGAGAGCACCAAGTACAAGTGACAAGTCACTGGGGCAGGGATGATGACCCTGCATGCTGGAGGAGAAGGAAAGAAAGTTTTACTGATCCCCAGCCAATCTGTCTTCCCATCCCTGAGAAGGCACCTCCCTCCCTTTCCCTGAAGAACACAGCTTTTCATGAGGTATTCAAGTAATGGCTCAAAACAATAAAGGACACTGCACCAAGCAGTACCACAAAGTCAGATGGGGCTGGCAGCAAGCCTGAAAACAGCAAAAGGGAACGGGTTGAAAAACAGGGTGAAAAATCATGATTCAAACAACTGTAAGAGCAACAGCCTTCTCCTTGAAAACCTGTCAAAGATCCTCAAGACTGGCATCAGTCTGCTCAAGGAAGAATCCAAAGCTACCACTATCTGTGACAGTAACAGGGTACTTGTGGACTTCATCTAAGCTACATGCTGAATTAGCTTTTTCTTCAACTTCTGTTTCTTTGGGGAGATTTTCTTCAGCATCAGAGTCCATTTGACACAAAAGCTGTCAAAAGTAGTGCAAGACCTCAGCAGAACTTCTACTTAACACTCACAAGGAATAAAACATGCTTAAAACTCAGCTTTTTTGGTGAAATCATGGAGTTGCAAACAGTAAAAAAGAAAGGTCTGAATGCAATACCGAGAGCTCCTAACCAAAACATGAGTTTTCAAGAGAGAATGTCAAGTGCCCACAGCTACAGCAGCACTTGAAGCCAGTTACTGCTCCACAGAGCCTCACCTCACAGGAGACTGACTTTTAGTGAGAAAAGCCCCTGCACAGTCAGACAGCTCTGGGCTCCAGCACCAAATTAAACATATTTATATCACAACTATTATAATGACAAGACATAATATATATATATATATATATATATCTTCATTCTTAGAAAATGCAAACTATTTTGGTTCACACAAACCAAACACAAAAGAAAAAACCCAACAGTTTATCATCTCAAATCCAAGCAAATCACCACACCCACCCAATACTTATCCCACTAGGTGTCTTGTATTCCTGAGCTGAGCAGCCACCAGCCCCAGCAGCTCAGGTTTCTGTGGGAAGAATATAAATAATGTCAAATACTGTATAAAGCCCAGACATCACAAGTAAAAAACTTTCTAATACATGAAATTCCCATATGCAAAGTCAAATACCACTTCTTGTGTTTAATCAAGGCCTAACTAGGATACTCAAAAGTATCTTTACATATAAAGTATCTTTACATATTTTACTAAAATGGTTGTAGCACAAAGCTGCTTCACTGCAGGCATAAGCAATACACAAATGCCCACATTTAACAACTGTTGCTAATCCAAATCAGCTGAAAGATGAAGTACCCATTAGAGCCATCTTGCCTGTAACATGACAGAGGAACAGGCTGGTAACAGGCTGGAGGGCTGTGATACACAGGCTGGAGGAAAGCAGGCAGATATTTTCAGTCACAGCATAGCAGCTACCCTGACTGAAGGCAAAGCCAAGAGCTGTTAGAATTCACATCTCAACCAATGTTACCAGAATTTGGCATAATTCCCTGAATAACAGATATATACACATAAACCACTGGAAGCCTATTGAGAACCACTTCCTAATCCCATATGCAATGTACACTCCTACAAGTGCTGGCCTTGCCTCAGAGGAATTTCAACTGCACCCATTTTCATCAGAATTCAGAGGAAAAAAATAAAAGCAATTGAACAGCACAGAAACAAGAAAGTACAATTCTCTGGAAGGCTCACTTACACCTTTTAAAAGATTAGAGATCTGTTGATCAGGACACATTGTTGGTTAGCTGCAACCTTATTAGAGCTCTTAGGAGAGAGAGAACTTGCAGCTCTTGTTTTGCCAAGGTATCACTACCCAAACTTCTCCTCTTTCATCCCTCAGTGAGACAATTCATAGCAGCAGAGGTGATTTTATAGTTATTGGATTTCATGGGGTATAAATAGGACTTGGCAGAAGCCAAGGTATCTTTCAGACACTAGTCACTGTATTTACAATCAAACTTACTCTGCTTTGCATAGGAAAAGTACAAAGTTATGCAATTCTATTCCATAAGCCTTTTGAAGAAGTGTCTATTCACATCTCTGCCAGCTGCTTAAAAAGCATCACAATGAATTAAAACTTCCACAAGAAAAAAAAAAAAAAAAAAGAAACAAAGCAAAACAAAAGCATGTTGTTCTCAGGCAGCTACAGGCCTTCAAGTTGAAATAGCTACCACCCAGCAACAGCCTGAGGTCTTTAGCCTTTCCTACTCTGTGAACGAGGGATGCAGCCAACACAAACGTAATGCTCAAAATCCCCACCACAGCACCCTTGTGCTGAGCTGCCCAGGAGAGGGGCCTGTGTGCCTGCCCAGGAGAGGGCCTGTGTGCCTGCCCAGGAAAGGGGCCTGTGTGCCTGCCCAGGAAAGGGGCCTGTGTGCCTGCCCAGGAGAGGGGCCTGTGTGCCTGCCCAGGAGAGGGGCCTGTGTGCCTGCCCAGGAGAAGGTTTGTGTGCCTGCCCAGGAGAAGGGCCTGTGTGCCTGCCCAGGAGAAGGGCCTGTGTGCCTGCCCAGGAGAGGGTTTGTGTGCCTGCCCAGGAGAAGGGCCTGTGTGCCTGCCCAGGAGAGGGTTTGTGTGCCTGCCCAGGAGAGGGGCCTGTGTGCCTGCCCAGGAGAAGGGCCTGTGTGCCTACCCAGGAGAAGGGCCTGTGTGCCTGCCCAGGAGAAGGGCCTGTGTGCCTGCAAGGCCTTCACATCCAGCAGCCTGCACAGACATGTTTGCAGAGATGTGCATCCCCCCAGAGGGATGGCCACCCGCCTTCCTGTCCTGGCAGGGGCCCAAAGCTCCCTGCTCAGTTTCCAGCAGATCTTCCTCTTCTCCACCCTCCCCTCCAGCCCCTGTTTAATGATGGCTTTCTGAATTGAGCTTTCTCATGTGTCTAGCTAGAGATGGCAGTAAGAGACTGCTCTGACACTGGCTGAGGAAACACAAAGTACCTCTCAAGAAATCACTGTAATCCACAGGCAAGTTTTACATTCAAACCTGCTGCACTCTAAAAGCAGCGAGCACCACTGCTTTAAAGGGAGTTTTCTGATGAATGCCAAATTGTCTTGCAACAGAATAAATAAAATTATGAATTCACAGTTCACTCTTAGACTCTTTGCTGTTCTCTGCAACAGCACTTTTGGTTGGTTGAATTTGTTTTGTTTTGAAGGATGGGGAAGAAACTGGGTTGCCTGGAAAACCAGCAAAGTCATACAGAATTTCAGTTCTGCACTGGCATGTTCCAGATTGAGAGGAGAGACATCTACACTTTCATAAGATTGCAAGGAAGTAAAAATTTATGCTCACTGTTTTCCCAATGAAAAACCTCGTTAAGTTTATTGGCACTTGTCATTGGCAGAAGAAAACAGACTGAAGACTCTTTCCTTCCAGTTGCTGTGTTCAGATCTTCTGCTATGCATCTATCCTCTTTCATCCAGTACTTCAAATTTACCTCGACCTACACTAATTCTTTGACATTAAACCTCACTATCTTCTGGTGGAATAAATGTATTGTTGCCCCTTTTGTATAGACAGATGCACAGACACTAAGCAAACTGACTAAAGGTAGCATAAATGTTAACTACTATTCCTAAACCCTGATTTTAAGAACAGAGTTAAAAGTTGGAAAGGGTCATACTCCCCCAAGCACTCTAGAACACCTCAGACTATCTAGTAGGTAGCTAGCAAATTGTATATTTATAATTCTTTCCATACTTGGAGTTTATTTTAATCAGGGTTTTTTATACCTGTCTATACTTAGTTTAGCTTACTCCTAACAACTCAATAGGAATATGAAGTAACTGGAGAAGTGTCTATTATTCATTACTAAACTAATGAAATACTCCTAACAAGGTCTACTTAGGGCTCATGGCCCATTTCAAGTTGATAATTAGTACACCAGCATTTTTATTTCATTTTTATGTTTTGACAAGCTCATCAGAAAGACCATTTATACCAACATACACATGCAGGTCTTGATAGATACAGCATATAAAGCACAACTTCATGTCATTAATTCCATTAATTCCTGAAATCCTTTCCAATTAGTTCCTTCAAGCCAGGGGGTCACAGGAGACTCTCTGAATCTTGGATACAAACTAAAACAGCTCAATGGCCTACTGTAATTTACAGCTTTGCTGAACAGTTTTAAAAACAATTTCCCTAGCTCCACCTTATTCCACAACATGACTCTATGCCAACATTCTTAAAAGGAGGACAGTGTTAGTTTAGACCTCTGCTTGGTATCTTGTGGAAGCAGGAAGAAGTACTTCCAGGATGTGCTAGAATATTTGTTGCCCTAGTCCATTCATTAAACTTTACATGCAGGTAACTACTACCACAATCACATGGCTTATTTTTTTTTATACACAACATACTTTATCAGGACCACAGAAACAGAGCAAATCTTTTCTAGCCTATGGTTATGTTAGAGAACACAGAATGTTTCACACCACACCTTTTGGAAAAATTTTCTTACTGTGCTATGGCCTTCCACTGAACACATTTCAAGACTCAGGATTTTTATACTTGTCTAAAGGCTATGCTTAGATAATCATATAGGCTTTATTTCAGTGTATGTAATGGTCAGTACGTTTGAAGTACAGAGTAACAGGGAATTTGGATACATGACTCCATCCACCCATTTGCCCAAGCTATTTGACAGGTCTGTAGAGTATTAAGGCAGTAATTGATACTGCACAGAAGCCTGACAATCAATATATTGATAATTTTTACAAAACAAACTAGACACTGTCGCAGCATACACACAGTACATGGTGCAGTCCAGAGTATGCACAGAGTATCACAAACACAGAGTGTCACCATACAGGTGCAGAAAGCTTCAACCCACACACAGTAACACCATACTGTAGCAGAAGGCTTCAGGTGCCTGCCCATACACAGCAACATCACATCACTTCAGAAGGCTGCAAGCATCTGCCCCTCTTGTTCTTTAGCCCAACCTTTCACACCCCTCATGTTGGTGCATTGCACCTGTGTGCCCTTCACTGCTGGTGCAGTGCACCTGGGCACTCTGTGTCTCATGACCTGCAGTGCTGCTCACCTGCCCCACACAGCTGTAGCCCATTGGGGATGGGGCTCAGCCACAGCCCTGCTCCCAGTTACCACAAACTGAGTGCCTACAGCTGACACCAGCATTTAGTGCAGCTGATTTAGCGAATGCTGTGCTCCTGCTGATTTTAAAGTTCACTTATCAACCTCTATAGCTGTAATGGCTCTAAAAAAGTGAAGTCAAAGAAGAAATAAAATACCCAGATGCTGAAACAAACAGCGTCTCAAGTTGCTATCAGTTTCCCTTCCTTCTGAGTCAGTGCTCAGAAAGGTATGAAAGAACAGGTGAGAATGAATTACATGTATTAAAAGCTGTAGATATCTATTAACATTTCATTTTAGACATTTTCACAGACTGAATTGCATGTGCACCTTTAGAGCCTAACCTACAGTTTAGCCAATAATCTTTCTCTGCCAGAAATATTTGTAGTATTACAAAATCATCAGTAGCCCCAGCCTCCTTTAAAATGCAACCATACAAAACACACCAGTCTGAGCACTGGGTAGTACTTTTCTTCTGAACCAGTGACTATTTTCATAATCAAAATATTTTAGTCCAAGTGGATGGAAAGTCAAAGTTTTACCACCTAGCTTTTTGAGCTTTCTAATATATCAACATACCTCTAAAATGCAGCGCAAAATTTTTATGCAAAAGAAGATTACTTGGGTATATTTGATCAGTCTCCTAAACCTGCAGACTTAGACAATTAAGAGCATTAACCTTTGACATTTTTCCTCTTATAATATTCTACACATTTTCTAAACTAAGGTATTCTGAAGAAAATTAAAAAAAAAATAAATGCAACCTATACCAAAGACACAGTGGTGGACTGTCTTACAAAGTTTTATTAGCACTCTTTGAAGACTGCTATAGCATTTTAGGAAGCCTTGTTACACAGTAGTAAGATTATCCTAGGTGCTTCTTCCACAAAAAGCACATTTAAAAAGAAAGCTAGTAGTAAATAGTTCATAATGAGACAGGAAGAAAATATGCCCAAACATGTACATGTATAATTGTTTTCCAAACATGTCAGATCTGGTATCACTTAGAGGAAAGAAGAGGAGAGGGGACATAAATCATCCAAGTTTCTTATCAATATGTGGGGGGAAAAATAAAATTTTGTGGCATAAAACATTCTGGAATTTCAGTGGCATTGTCTTTGCCTCTGTAACCTATTTTTTTTCTAAATCTTTTCACTAGGAAATATAGTTAGTCTGTATTTCTCCAATAAAATTGGTCTTTTTATCACATTTTAAATTTCTTTTGAGCTACCCAACTTACTTGGAGTGTATTTTCTTGGAAGCATAAATAATTTGAAACCTTTTTGACAGTTAGGACTGAAGATGGAAACTGAACTCTGAAAAATGCAAGGAATCATTTTTGTGCTGAGACTGCAGCATAACACACACCCCCTTTGGCTTGCTAATCACTGAGTACAGGTCTGCTGCTTCCAGTGGAAATAACACTGGGCCTACAAGTATCACTGTTTTGTTTTCTTGGCACCTCACTTTTTATGTAAATATTTGTAAACACTTAATAAAACAAACCCAAATATCTTTATTCAGCTATTTGGGTACTCTAGAATATTTACAGCTGTTACTAGAACAACAGAAATTTTAGTTGATGTCAGGTGAATATAAACAGGCTGTGGCACCTTTAGTGATCTTAAACTCTAAGAAAACCTTGGGAATGGTACAGGATTTCAGCTTTTGCACAATTTGAAATTATCTGTTCTTTAGGAATACACTTAAGTAGGTAATTTTTGCACCTCATTCAAACAACCCAAGTGCAACAAAAATTTGCTGTCCATCCTACAAACTACACATACAGGTATCAGAGAAAAGCAGTTGGTGCTTTCTGGACAGCCAACTGAAATTTTGCAGCAGCTCTAGATGAATTTTCACTGCAGCTAGGAATTTTTAAATAGCATTTTCTCAACTTGTTCATAGAATTCAGACTCATGCATTTTCTTTGGACTCCATAGAAACTGTTTCATCTAAAGCGTTTCTTAAAAAAACCTCATCAGAGTCTCCATTGCAGAGTTGCACAAAAAATTGCCAAGATAGTAATGTTAAAAATTAATTACATTAATTTAATTTAGAGAAGGACTTAAGAGGACCAAATTATGCTTTAGTCAATAGATTCTGTTGCCCCAGTAGGTTTTCTGCAGCCCCATGACTGGAACAGCTTCTTCCAGTGAGGAGTGAGGTACTTGGGCAAACACATAGGAAACCTGGCCTAGATTAGAAATTTCTGGATAGGACTGAAGTGTATGAGCAAACATTGTGGGAAACAGGAACAAAAAGACCAGCAAGATGTTTCCAGTCAGGCAGGAAGTACATCTTCAGATGCACTGGCTGTGGGTCCTGAGGTAGCAGCTACAGATCTGAGACACTGGGATTGGTACTGACAGCAGAATAGTAGGTAAGTGACTTTCTCAAGAAAGGATAGGATGTACTTGCAGATCTCTAAAACAAAGATTTAGGTAATTCAATGCAAGATACTTGAACTTGAAAGCAAGGTGCACTACCAGAGCAGTGTGTGTGACAGATTAAATCTAATTGCTCAATTATATCTGACACTCGGTGAAAATTTTTTCATGTTTGGCTGGATACTAATGTGGAGACACATAGCTTCTGGGATAGAAGGGCATTTATGGCTTTCCCCACTTCAGTTACACTGTCTGATTCCTGCCATCACCCAAACGTATCAACGAGGAAATGGTTTTCAGTAGTAGAGCTATCAATTCAGTGAAGTTATTTCTTCATTGGCTATTCCTTGAGTCTAATTAAAGATATCTATAGCTTGTTTTACAATAAATTTCTCCTCAAAAAGTTACTTATTGTTTTTCTATTTAAAACAATCCCTATCTGCTGTTACCAAGTCTTAAAATTCCCTGCATGAAAGGAACATCAAGTAATGGATAGATTATACTCCAGCTGCCTCTTAGACTGATCTCCTCCTCCAGAACATTAGATACCCACTGCAGAAAGCAGCCTGACCAGGTAAATTCTCATTTTGAATTTTATTAATATTGCTCAGGGTTTTTTCCAGACTATGTAAGATTTATTGCAAGTCTAGTTTTATTGATCCTAAAGGAGTTACACCAAAGTGAAACGCGATCAGAGATTTGTCTCTGTCCAGCTTCATCCTTTTGTGCATAAATACATTCACAGAGAAACAATCAGTTCAGACTTTTTCTCTTTTTATTAACTCTTCACCTCAATTAATATTCAAGCGAGAACAGTAGGGAGCAGAAGTCCAATCGCATGTTCTCTAATCCTGGTTCTGAGGCTAAGTAGCTGCAACTGCTTACAGATACAATAAATTCTTTGTGCCCTGTTTTCAAAGGAGGCCTAATGCCTACCCCATAAGAGTATTGTGGGATCCAGTATTTTGTTTTCCTAATGCTTTGAACTCACTGCATGAAGTGTGATTAAATCACAGTGCAGCACCACAAACCACCCTGTGTTCCCATGTTCCAATGTATAGCTGGGCAACCTCTAAATACAATTTAGCAGTAATAGTTGACCTCTGTAGGTTCCATGTATGGTCTTGTAACAAAAAGTCTTAAAACTTCCCTCCAGAAAACCCACTGGCTTTTTTGTTTTCCTTTCGGCATTTTTGGCTGAGTGGGGGGAGGAGTTGATGTGTTTTTTTAAAATCTTTTGCCTTTGCTTGAGTTGTGAGTGAAAGCATCACTGGTTTGTACTGCAAGTTTGGGAAGGGTAAATCTGAAAAATTCCTCATGGCTGAACTTCTGGTATGTTGTACAACATTCTGTAAAGTATTAGCACTGTATTTAAAACAGACGGAAAGTAACAAATAGATGCCAGATTATTATTTACATGTTAGCTATGATCTGTGTTCTTGGAAACAAGTTTTGGTCTCTCTTGAGCTTACTGAGGGTGTTTTAAAGAGTTGTTTAATAGAGCAGGGAGTACTGAATAGTTCCAGAACAGCGAAGACAACAAAATAACAGCAATGCAGAATAGCTTCAAATCAGCCCTGTACAAATTTATTTTCTGAACTGGATATCTCAGATCATTCCTGTGCCAGTAAAAGGCAAATAAATAGTTATTTTTTAGGGTGTTACAAGATCAACAAGTACAGAGTTTGGACTACTTTTAAAACATGAGGCTCAATAAGGAGCTGTATATATCAGAGTAAGCAGCACAAAAAAAATATTCTGTTCCTTTCGGCAAAAGCACAGAATAAAACACATACACAGAGAAAGATCATGTCAGTGCTGAAATAAAATTCTCCACCTCAGATGTAAAAGCTGACTTTTTAACAGACTGGAAAAAACATCAGTGATTACCTAGATTTCAGTCCATACTCCATCTCAATAGCCAAGAAAGAATTGTTGCTGAGGAAACTGCAGCCTGCAACTGCTCACCGAGAGCTGTGTCCACACTGAAGTTTGCAAGAGAAAGGGGAAGAGGCACAAATAATTAAAGAGAAGGCATGATTTACAGAAAACAAATACAAACTTCCTCCAGGAATGAACACTGCCTGGAATACCATCAGCAAATATAAATGGGAGGAACAGAATTGGCACACCTAGAACGTGGTGAGATACAGAGTCTCGAAAATTGCTGCTTTGGCGTTAAGTGCCTGCTTCAAGTTTCACAAACTTCAGAGAACGAGGCCATAAATAGAAAAGCCATTCTCACCAAGCAAGAAGCCATCCACTCTGCAGTACAGACTGAGAACTGCTCTTGCAATGAGCATCACAAGAAAGACTCACCATTCATTTTGCCACAGTTTCTATCCTGATTACAAATAGCAAGAGCCAGCCTCAAGAATAAATGCAGACCCATTGCAAACCAACACATCTAAATGCTTCTCAATTTGATAAAAATGACCAATGCCTAAATGGGTCACAGTAGCCCAAATTCCACAGATTAGTACTAAACTACAAGCTCTGTGAAACATATTTCTGAAATTCTGTATGGATAGCATCAGATTTAGGTGATTAAAAGATAATCTTGATACAGATAGTTGCCAACTCCACCTTGCCAATGTGCAAGGTGGGGGGGACCAGAAAACCAGGAAGACGTTTCATATAAATGAATAAGGTCAAACAATGCCCATTCTTCATTTTCCTTAAAACTTGAAGTACTTTGAGGATATAAAGGAAGAGTTAATAATGCATTTTATAGGACTGTATTCTTATTTGCATTCTGGTTTGTGCCATAAGCAGATTCTCTCCATTCATAGAGATAAAATTTTTTCATAAGCTCCCATAACATCAAAACAACTACTGTAACAGGAGTGCATGAAAGACCTCAGATAATCATTACTGTGGGATTCATAGTGAAATCTTGAGAACTCATAACACAAAGTAGAAAAAAGCTAACTAACAGCTCTGTCTGCACTACAAATCTAGTTTACTAAGAAGTCTAGCCACAACACAGTTCAATTCTGAAGTCTACAACCATAATTTGATAACATACACGTGTACACGCAGCATGCACATGTTCTTTGCCCCAGATCTGGATCATGTCAGAGGCTTGTCCAGGCATAATCATTCCCTTCCCAATTCCTCTGTCCCAGGTCAAACCAGAACTCAAAAAATCCCTTGCCTTGCAGTGTGACATTGTAGGCTGGAGAAGGGCAAAGACACTCAGCTCTGTGTTAGCACAACAATTCCTTCCATCTCCTCTCTCAAACCAGGGACACAGCATTCAAACACGGGCAGAAGAATGCAGCAGAGTTATGCTTCTCCAGTAATGGAAGCATTTTGCTAAGCCTGCCACTCTGCTTCCCTGTACACTGCTTTCTTTGCCAGCATCTCAAGCTGGCTGTGCAAAAGATGGAAAAGTATAAATTGAGGCAGAAACAACCTTCAGATTTAATAACTACTCAACAGTATGAACACTGTAATACACCCTATATATTCACACAAGCAGTTACTCAAACCATATCTTCATACATGAGCCACACAACAAACACAGACATATGTGGCAATGCTTCCCAAAAGAAAAAGCCCAAACACAATAAAAGTGCCCTAGTATGAGATTTTTCAGAAGAAACTCTCAAATCACTACAAACAGATCCTGAATCTGAAAAAAAAAAAAAAAAGACGCTTTAACATTTTCAGTTGACCAAGGAAAACAGTGGACATGGGGCTGAACAGAGAGGAAGCAATACTATCTGAGGCCATCAATGGGCCAACAAATCACCCTTAATAGGCAAGAAGCAAGAATGTTTTATACGGTATATAAAAGCAAATCTGACATGTCTAGGACATTGAACATGCACTATGAAGTCTGGCACACAGTGTACTTATTTGTAAGTCAGCAGCCAAGACATCCTGCATGTCCCAATTTTTCTCTTTTCCTTGAAGTTAAGAGGTTTCAAGTCAGGAAAAAAAAGAAGACTCAGATAAATGACATCCTTGCAAACATTTTGCTCATCTCCACTCTCAACTGTATTTTACTTGCCTAAGCCTGGACACTGGAGATACTGAAACAAGCTGATATGCAAAATTAGAAAGCTTTTCTAATTTTCACAAGTATTTCTGTGTTGTTGGATCAAACCAAGTTTAAGTTAAACACTTCCAGGAAAACCACAGATCAGGAAATTGTAATAAATGCTCCAAGAGCTATAATCCAAAAGGGATCTATTTGTCTTCCTTCTCCTTCTCCCAGCTGAATTTCACGGTTTTGCATGCACACATTCCTGCATCTATCGTTTGGACCCTTACGGACTTTGTTTCCCATCACCCATTCTTTTCACTTCACTTTTTTTCAGAAACATTATTGAAACAAAGACAAAACACTTTAGAACACTCAACCAGGATTGGAAGAATTATTTTAATTACAATTGAGAAGTCAGTAAAGCATTTGCAGATCTCTCTAAACCAGACAACGCCTACGTCCCTTCAGAAATATAAGGACAGTTTTTCTGCTTTGAAAGAGAAAGTTGTGAAGTTCACTAAAAGCAGCAGAAGACTGTAAGGGAAGTGTCTAATAATTTAACCCAAAAAATTTAATCTAAAATTTCTTCTCAGTTCATTGGAGATAGTATAAAATGTTGGGCCCAGAATGAGTTAATACTGCAGAATTCACATATATTTCTAGAAAACAAAACATCAAAAGGATGAGATACAAGAACTAAAGAACAATCTGAAAAAGTATTCCTACTCAAGGCAGCACTTAAGCATGTACTCAATTTAAGGTATATACTTACAACACTAATTAAAATATGTTTAAGAGCTTTCCTGAGTTGATATCAAAGAATTCAACCAGACACTGATGCAAAAATCTGGCAGTATTTGTAGCATTGTATTTAATACTGGAATGCAAAAAAGTTATTTAAAGATGAATTGCTGTAAGAGGCAGAGGCTGTCTGTTCTTGTAAGTGTAAGTTGCAGCCATCCTGGCTACTACACTCTGGAATTGTAGTCATAAGAATTATAACTTCAAAGGAAAAAAGCATTATAGCAGAACTGGAAGATGGACAGAGATCACAGAAACAAGGTGTTTTCAACAAAGTCTTACCAAGTAAATTCTTGAAATATGCACTTTTAAAAATACATCTACATTTACCATACCACTATTAAGAGCTTAATGGAAATGGTATCAAATTAGAGGATGTAGCAACAGAACAAGATTTAGACAAGCTTTTTTGCTTTAAAAAAAAAAGGCTATGGAACAGAAATCAGTACCTGGGTGCAGAGGAGGAAGTAGATTTTAAGTAGAAAACAAAAATATTGCACTGAACAAAGAGCAGAGAATGTACTATATTTTGAATCTTGCTGAAGACAAACCCAAGCCATGAAAATATAATGAGGTTACACAGAGTTATAATTCTCCTCCATACTTCAGGAGAAGGATAAGGAGCATAAAAGTTGACTCCAGTAACACCAATACTCCTACTAACAATTAAGACAAGGAAGTCTATTAAGATTATTGCTTTTAATTGCTTCATTTACAAACTTAAATCAGTGGTCAGCACTGAGCTTTTCAGAGATATCTGGCATTACCAGGAAATATCACAAACAATCTGACAGCAGTATCCCCAAAACTGAAAACTTCAGATGCTAGCCTAGCAATGATAAATTCAGAAAAGAGAGAGGAAGTTAAAAGCATTTCAGCTCCAAAGTTATTTTAAAATAACCTGCAGTTTTTACAGAAGAACTACATCTCAGAAAACACAGACAACCCTAATAATAGGTAGAGGGAAAGATTTAAACATCATTTTTCATAAACAACTAGACCTTAGAAAATGAATACTCAGACTAATCCAGCTGATTGAGGGGAAAATAAACTATAAGAGTCAATACATAAGAATAAAGTCTAGGGAGCTGTGATGAACTGAAAAAGCAAATCAATGAAGACATAAAATCAAACAAACTCCTGAAGTATGTCTAAAGCAAGTAAACAAAGAATCTGCTGGCAAGAAAAAAGAAAAAGGGGATAAGGCTCACTTACAGAAGCAATATGATTGTGTTAAAGAAGTTTGCAACGAAAAATTGCACACAAATACTTATCCTGATCCCACAGCTATTTTCAAGGTACTGAGATGAGGTATTTCCAAGAATCAGGGGATCAAAAAAGATTCTAAAGCAAAATGCATCAAAAGGGTAGCCTGAAGGGGGGGAAAGGCAGCAAAGCCCACATTCAAGTAAATGAACTTAAAATTCCACTGTAAAATAACAGCATCACAATACACATAAACACACCCAAGTTCCTCTTCTCACTCCATACAGGCACCATATTCTTGCCCATTTGTACACTTAGGCTCCATATCATTACTATTTTCACAACACAAAATAAAATTCTCTTGTAAGCATTGGCATAAAGCCCCCACCTGCATTTCCCTTGTTCTCAGGCCTTCCTGGATCTCCACAAAGTCACCATTTGATGCACCAAATGTGCAATGTTAGGTCGTTTGGGCTGAGATACCCGGGAGTTGTTTTCCTTCTCCTTCAGAATGTTGATTGGTATAATGTATTATTACAGGAGAACATCTCACATTTCAATACATACATGTATAATAAAGAACATTTATGCAAGTTTGTGATATCTCTGTTTTGAGGCTTTGCCATCTGTGTGCAGGCCATTTTCAGCCATTGAAGATAATATCAAATGCAATCTGAATAGAAATTTTTGTTTCCATAAAACCATTTTAGACATGTTAAAATAAGAAAACATACTATTAGCACAACTACTGCTCCTGTGCTCCCCTGGAGACATCTTTATTGGCACCCACTATGGGAAAAAGCCCCACAACTCCAATCTCTATGACTTCTAGTATCTTTTCTACACAGAACAACCACTATACGAGACTGTATTTTCACATATGTTTACATATATTTTAAATGGAGTAAGATGAGACTGGAATGAGAAACTACTATGCCCTCTCCTGTATCTCATTTCCCTCCCTGAACTGCTGCCATTCCATGCAGGAAGGCATTTCTGTGGGCTTACACTGAACAGGCCTAAACTGATGCAGTTGCCCAGGCTGGATGGAAGGAGAAGGGGATGGCCCCTTTCAGTCACCATGCTGTGTTACTGTATGCACAGAACATTTGTAGAATTATAGGATAGAGTCTACCCTAATGCAGAGGTTACATCAGGGCCAAAAATAAGAGAAAAATATTCCATCACATCTATGATTTCATACCTTCAAAGGAGAACAAAAATCATAACTGCCTTTATGTTACGCTCTTTTTCACTGCTACGATGTGGGAAAACACCATTTCATTACATCCTTGTCCTGGTAGTTCTCAAAAGTTCAGACCAGCCAGCTATGACTGAAGAACTGGCTACAGCCCAATGTATACCTCAAACTATCATCCTGCTTGAGAAAGGTGAAGGAAGCCGTTACCTAATAGGCTGCGTATTTGTCCTATTTATTTTAAATGGTATTGTCTGGAGGTGTTCAGCATTTTGAACACTGTAACTTTTTCCCAGGGAGATGCAGATGAGAAAGCCAAGGAGCTGCTAAACAGACCATGAGATATTAAATGCAATTCACAGCTGCACCCTCGCCGTTCTCCAACCCACAAGATACATCTTTCACCGAGGCTTTAGGCTTTGATTGTTGAACAACGCTGGTCAAGATTTACTAGTAATCTCCCAGGGAGCTTATTTCTTCAAAGATTACAGCAAAACTGCTGATCAGAACAATGCATTTCATGGCAGTATGTGTATATAGACGCTTTTCTCTAAAAGGAAAGGATTATATCTACGTAATATTTACACAGATCCACTTCTGCTGGAAATAGCATTTGCTGCACTTCAGCTGGTGACTAACACACTGCCCGTTCTGCAACAGCAAGGCACCACTTACAATCTCTTCAGAAACTTTCTGTTTAATAAGCATTTAACTATTCTATAGAAAAAAGCAAACAATCAGATTAAAAACTGAAGAAAACCTTGTAGCACACAATTCCATGTGTTTGGGAATTGCCTGTTGCATTCTGTTAAGACAGCTATTTAGAACAGCAATTGGTCACATCTCACATAGAGGCATCTGTTTTCATCTGTTTTTCTCTCTAAGTTCATTGAAAGAAAGTTGAGCATGCCAAGAAATCAACTTCTAGTGAAGTTACTCTGCCACCTGCTGTTGCATTTACGGACATACTAGACATTTAAATCTGAATATTTTAAATTTTAAAAAATAATAAAAAAGGAAATATTTCCTCACTGGAAAAAACTGATTATTAATTATAAACCATTAATATATTATATTTTTTTCTTTTTTTTGATTCCTCAAGAATGTGACCCAAAATATGCTTATCACCAGGACTGAGGGGGTCAGGGGTTAGGAGGAGAGCCTTGAGCAAGGGAAAAGCCTGTGGTTAAAAAAAAAAACAAAAAACAAACCAAACAACAATAAAAAACCCAAATATATGGAAGGAAAGAATTCTAAAACCTCATAAAATAAAATATTTTCATGAGTGTCATAAAATTCACACAGGAATAATTGTCTAAAAGACTTCTAGCCTGAAAACTGCAATCCTAAACACTGCTGGATCACTGTATCAAACCAAAGAACAGGTTAAATGAAATACTGAAATTCACCAGTTTACACTCACTGTCTAAGTGGGGGAGAAACTAGAGCAAGTGGTATTGAAAAGGCAACTCCTCTTACACCTTCAGTTCTATCAGTAATACAGCCAATGGTTTAGCAAACTTGACAAAGTCCTGTTCAAAAAAGTAAGTGACAAGAAGGTGGCCATCCCAGCCACCAGCACCCACCTCTTACTTTTGGGATATCAACAAGTGCCATCCCCTCATATCTGGCCATGCACAACACCCTTCAACGGAACTAGAGGGGCTACATCATATGCTGTCCTTATGCTGCCCATTGCTTTGCACATGCTGAAATACTTGTCCACAGTGCAGGCAGGCAGCAGTAGTATAGGAAGAGTTTGAGGAAAGGATGGGAAAAAAATGGGACACCCAAAAGAACTGCAGAGGGAGGTCAGGGAAAGCAGTTACTCACTTAAAGAATGCCTATGGATTTTCAATTATTGTAATTAATGAAAGCTAAAACTCTAGATGTAACCTAAACTGCAGAACAAAAAAAAAAAAATCCTTGACCAGAGAAGGAAATTCTGAGTCCACAAAACAAATATCTATGCGACACATCCCTACTCGGTCCTACAAAGGGTTCCTTACAGTAATGAGACAAGTGAGTTGTCTCTCATCCAAAAGATTGAACTAAACTTGCTTAGCTCACGAGACCAGAGGGGGACAAGCAGGGTTAAACACTCATTGTATGAAACACATCTACTTGGTCTACTTTTCATTTGGAACACTACTAAAAGCTTGCTCTGCTTTGGCAGATGCCCACTGCCATTTACAATGAATATTCAGCTGTTCCTTTAGGCTCTTCATCCCTTTGATATCCTATTGCCTGTTATGAATTAGACAGGAGTACAACCCCTCTTTGCAAGCAGTACCTGCAAGGCAGCCTCACGCTCTTTGAAATGAAGCCTCCCAGCAATTTTTGGTTTGGCCCTATGTCAAGTACAGGAATTAGTTCTCCAGACAACAGCTCTGCATTCCACCGCTAGTTCTTCTCAGGGAAGTGCTCCAGCAGCCCCCAAATGAAAGAGCATCTCACCTGCTGCAGGGAGCCCCAGACAGCTGTGCTCATTCCTCTGGGCTGGGAAAGGGGGTAAGGACTTGTTGGCCAGGTTAGAAGAGCTTGATGCCTTGTGAAGGCTGACCTAGACCAGCGGCTAGATGGAGTTAAAGAATAAAGTAGGGATTTATTAAAAGGCCTCAATGGATACACCTTGGGCAGCATACAAGCCCAGCCAGGGCTACACCAAAGATGAACCAAAACCGTCACAAAATGGACAACCGGTCACGAGGTCTCTGACTTTTATAAGTTCTGGTCCATTTGCATATTAGAGTTAATTGTCCAATTACAGCTTTAGGTTATGAAGTCCCGTTCTTATTTTTCTCTCTTCAGTCCACTGTTGTTTATGCTCTTGGGCCTGAGATTTGGATCATGTGTCCTTGGTCCCCAGCTAGAGAAGGAATTGTTTTGTATACCTACTCTGAGAATAGAGTAGGTAATGAAGCTCAGAACTACACGCTAAGGCAGCACAGAATCAAAAAAAGGTAAAACATAAAACCTGAGGCATCAAGCTCAGCAGTGGTTTTGTCTCTTGCTTACCTGATTTCAAATAGAATTGCTTAGCCCAGTGAGCAGAGTTAATTACTGCTTTTCATTTACAAGTGAAATTCTATTTCTAATTTGCATATCATGGGAAGGAGACTTTAACCAGACCTTGATGTATTTATATAAACCCATCTCCATGTGTAAATAATTTATATGTGCTAAGCATTATTAGCTCTATTTTTTTGAAGCAGAATGGAAAAAGAGACTAAGACATAAGCAACAAAAAACCTGTAGCAGATCTAGTTCCTAATACAGATCTTGGTTTGTCTTTCCCTTGTAATGAACACTAAATAAACCTGCAAAATAGCACATTCATGCATAAAAATCAAGTTTTTTTAAAAAGTGTTTTTACTAGCTCTGGTTTCAGAGTTGTTTTCTGTACTAAAATGGAAGGTCATCCTGTACAAACTCAACTCAGTATTTTTTTCTGCTGCTGAATTTTGTTATCCTTTTCTGCATGTGTATATGCAGTTGTTACATTAAGGATTTATGCAGATGTTTCACTTTTTACAGTAAGACAATTCCCTTGTTTGGGCCATAGATGGAAGCCAACTAGCATTTCTTCCAGCTATTGCATTCTAACATGATGAATTCTATTTTTGCCCCCATAAGGTATTTTCCCGTAGGAATTTCCATAAGGAATGTTATTCCTTGCAGTGCCCTGTTCATATAATTCCTGTCCCTTTCAACAAGGTAGATAATTAAGCACTTTTCCCCCAAAGCCAGATTATCTGTTGATGAAACAAGATGTACTAATAAGGCCACACCCTATGATTTGAGTAATTTGTTCTCTGACCTCTTTTTAATCACACTTGGGACTTCAGTTTTGTAAGGAAACACACCTGGACAGTGCACAAAAGGAGAGGGCAAGCAGATAACATCACAAGCTGTATCGTGGCTGGACTGCACATCCTCCCTACAGTGACCTAAAATGTTTATATTCTTGCATTTAATATTACAGAAGTTACACACGACAGACTCTTATCAGAGCAAAGACATTTTTGACACAGCCCTCACCTCATTCAATGTTAATAAATGGCCACCAGAAGAAAGACAAAATCCAATCCATCTGTCCATTACTGAGTTAAATAAAATAATCCATATCACAGCCATAGCAAGAAGAAAATCATGATTCTTCCACCTTCCCTTTGATTTTGCTTCAAACTCCAGAAGAAATGCTTCTCTTAAGATCTCTTACCCATTAGTTGATTAATTCTTCCATATATACACTAAGAGATCCTAATGAAGATGGAGCAGCAGGAGTGCTGTTGTCCAGTGCAATAAAAACTATCCAAAGACCATAGAGAATCTACTGAATAATTTCTCATACACTGAAAAATTGCATTATGCTCTATCAGCTACCATACACTGTCAAGAAATTATTTATACTGGTGCTGAACTTCATGCATTGCTGTGACTGAGTCATTAAACTACAATACAGTGTAATACATATGAAAGGAAAAGCAAAAGTCCTTCTGTAAAGTCAAATCTGAAGATTATTTTAGGGAAGAAAAGAGGGATGCTCTTTCAGGATTTATTTGGAACACTTAGGCCTCTATGCAAAGAACACTGGGCACCTTGGTGGGCACAAGATGTTGAAACCATGGGTTTGCATTTCATCCATTGCCCTTTCCAGCAGTAATCTTTTACTCCAGGACCTGGGCTCAGACCTGACTCAGAGAGAAAAACAGTTCTAACCAGAAACTGCCAGCAACAGCCCCCAAGTACAGGTTTGTTACCCACACACCCACCCTTCACAGGGCAGCAGTTGCCCATCCAATTACTGTCCAGACTCATCCTTACTTCATTTGCAAATTGTGACAAAAATCACAGCCTGAGGTGCTGTAGCTACATAACCTGGACATTATGCACCTTTCATTAAAGAAAGTGTAAATGCAGAAACCTATTAATAAATACACATCGCAGGGCCTGAAAAATGTGAAAACAAACATTTCATAACACATATAAAAAGGTTTTCCAATTAACATTCTGTTTTGAATAGTGGCTGATCCACAGTAGCCCCTGGCAACAGTCTGCCAACATGTTAGCCCAGCATGCTTATATACTTCTGGCAGTGTTTCCATTCCTCTACACATCAACAACAAGCCAGCTTATCCAGCTTACCTGATACATAGTGCAATGCAGCCAGGACATCAAGCTACTTCCTTGAGATTTAATAAGTCAAGACAGGAAAATGATCAACCAAAATGAAGAAGTTTAAAAGTTGCAAGAAAATTGTCAGAAGTAAAATCTCTGTAAAGCAAGGATTGCACCATTTGTAAAGCTAGGGCCTTCCAGACTGATAATACTGAAGTGCTTTGCAATTTCTCTCTCAACGTAGTGGTAAGAACAGTGGGCAGACAGACAATGGCTATTTATCTCTGATGCTACATTCAGCCCAAGAGACCTACAGGGCACAGCTCTGTGACCTTTTGTAGATGAACACAATCCTGCTGTGCCTGTGGTCCAGGCAGAATAGAAAACATGTTGGTGCAATGCCAAGACCAAGCTAACACACAGCACATCTCATCAAAGCAAATCCACATCTACCTGCAGCCTTAGATACTGACATGGTGGGGAGGAAAATAGCAGGAAAATGCTGTAAATGAGACACATTTACATTTGCTGCTATAGAGAGGCACCTTGCACCAGACTCTCCTGCCCAGCTAAAAAGACAATATAAGCAGCTAGGGAAGGTGCTGGTACTTGACTCCTGTGCCTGCTGGAGCCTCAAGGTAATTAAAGCACAGACATAGCCAGTATCAGAACAAAAAGGATGCTAGTCATCATTCTAGTGCTCATCCATGCAGATCACATGGCAGTGTTCTAAGTATGAATGCTCTAAGAGAGATGTGGCACTCAAATGATGATAGATTTTACACTTAGTTTCTGTGTTTTAAACTGCAAAGGTGCTATGGAGCATTGCATTATATAAAGGGAAGAGAAAAAGACAAAGTCAACAGTTTTGAGGGCTGACACTCAGCTACTCTTCTGTGAAAACATGCATGAAACAAAGAAGCACACTTAGGCAAAAGTAAAGAAAGCTCAAAAGAATTTGTTTCCCTCAAAAAAACATTCTCTTTGATACAATAATAAGTTTACAGTGCTCAGAACTCTTACTTAATATTCCCCTCATTCTATCTTTTGCATATTTATCTATTTTTAAACATACATTTTAAAGTTAAAACCCATTTTTATATGTATAAACACATCTAAAATTTATAAAGGGAATTTCTTCCACTTTTAGACAAAATGTATTGTTTCCAAATGCTGCCACTGTTATAGTCTTAGACAACAGGAGCTTCACCACAGCGATTATTTACAGCAGGGACAGAGCAAAAGAATTTTTTTTCCATTCTACCTTATCACAGAGCTGCTAAACTACCTCTGGCCAAATTCTTCCTCTGTAAACATTAAATCCTCAGTTGCTGAAAAAACGATGGTGTTTGTAACTTTTGCCAAATATGTGCCACAAATTTCACACACATGAAAGAACAACTAGATGACTGTAATTTCTGGGTACCTACCACCTGGCAATAACCAGAGGAGTATAGTTTACTATGTTTTGGCTGAGTGAACAGTCACTGATAAGACTCTTAATTTAAACTTGGGAAAATGAAATGCTTTTCTTGCCCACTCTTTGTTTCCTCCTTGTGTCCTTCCAATTAAGCTAGAGTTACAGTAGTCCTGTTTACTGAGCAAATATCCTTTCAATTACATTTGAAATGGCCAGGGATCATCACCTTAACAAAATCCAAACTACTACCTCCTAAAGACATTACAGGATCACCCTTCACAGCCTCACAAAAGGTGGAGAAACCCAGACTCAAAAGCAGATTAGGAATATCAGTTTATTCCAGGAGTATGGAACCCACCACCCATAACACTGGACACTGTGATCTAACCTAAAGAGATATTCAGTGGCTTTATGAGGTCACCTACTAACAGGAAAAAATCAGTGGTGATCATTTACTTAAACTGGGCCTTAAATCTTTCTCTTTAACAGATGACCCTGATGAAAGAGTCTGCTTAGAGACTTCAAGAAAAGCTGAATTTATAATGTAGGAGCTCCTGGCACTTTCATCACCTCAAATTACACAGTGATTTTGAGCAGTGCAGAGGACCTAGAAGGATGAATTCTGCCCTGTTTTATTGACTCTGACTTCCCCTACAAGCTCCTGACACCAAATCAGCAGTGAGAAAATTCCCTTCTTCCAAGATGACCTTAAATTCAGCAAAGCACAATCCCATTTCCTCTCCTCATTAATGCTTGGATCCAAGTACACACATACATGACTTAAATCCTGTATTTGGGGGAGCAGGGTGATTGATATGAGGCCCTGTAGTTCCTTTCAAATTTTTCTCTATGAACACACACAAGACACACAGGAGAAGTTGCAAGGTGTCCTGTGTATCTTGCAACCTCTGTTTAGTTTCATGCAATCCTTCCTGACACAAATGAAAGCCAGCTTTAGATCATGTTAGATGATCTTAGCAAAGGCAACACTTGCAAGAAGCAGGAGCCAGCCAACAGTCTGATGTCACATTTTACTGGGGGTTCCTTCCCCCAAAGCAAAGCATAGGATTGCTTCCAAGCTTGGCTGGATTCAACACCAAGTACAGGTTCATTAACTGCAACAGCACTCTCAACTAATTAAAGGCAACTTCTACTGTAACTATTCCTATCAGGAAAAGATATTCCAAATTTTATCTGCATTTTAAACAGATCCAGAGGACATCACTCATGTTCCTTCTGTGTAGAAATGATGATGAGACTAGCACAGCAACTATAATTATCAAATGGCCTTTGTGTAGGGCAAGTTAGACCAGTGAAAACTCCCATGTGAATGTGCCACATACTCCACCTCCTCCTTTGGGAAATATGTCCAAGCTTTGCTTTCAAGTTCATAACACTCTACATAATCACTAGGATACAGACATCTCCACAGTGTTAGAAACTGTGAAGATGCCACACAGGTAAGGAAAAGGGTCATATTGTTCTTTACAAAGAGCCTCCAAACAAAAATCTCAGGTCACTGTGAACTTATCACACACTGCTCTTTCCTTCCATTCTTCCAACAAATTAAAATCCTTCATTTAAAACAGTTAAGACAACCGTAATAGTAGAAGAAATGATTATTTGAAATAATTTCAGAATTTCCCTTCTTTTCATCTATTTTTGGCAAGCATCAGGAGATTAGAAAGACATACTCAACTCTCCCCTAAGAAATGTGAACTGCAAAAATCAGGGTGACTGAAATGTGTAAGGTTTATAATGCACTAGGCCTGTGTTAACTCTGATTCTCTATACTTTCCAGATGCAAAGCAAATATACTAAGGTCTTGCCAGAGAGGATGATTTAAAGTATAGACTTTAACCATATGTTAAGAGTGACTGAATTCAAAATGTGAGTCTTCCTGCATCAGCATTATCATCTACTGAAATGATCTCATCTAGCAAGATTTCAGCCCTACTTTACACATTTTGTTCACCTTGTACAAAAGTTGTACTTTGATGAATTTGTATGTATTTGTAGTCAATTGACATTCATAAATTACCACTAATGAAGTGACACGTGTGGCAAACTCTCGAAATGCATTACTTAAACCCTCATTTTTCAATAAATTTCTTGTACAGCAACAGAAATATGTCCCTTCACTGGAGGCCTGAAAAGGTGTTTTTTGGGGATTTTTATTTGCTAGGACTCAGCCTGGGACAACATTATATGTAACATTAGAATACAGTGCTCCTTTAGGAAAGAGATGATTAACCAAAACTAACACCATATTTATGCAAACTCAGATAAGGACAACAACATCTCATACCTCAGAATACAAACAGTTCCACAGTTGTCATGGGAGTGTTTGTCTACTCACCCCTTGACTGCAAGGACAGGGTGAGTAAGGCAAGAGAGGAGGTGGTGCCTTATTCTGAGCTAAACAGAATAAATAAGACAGATCTGCTGTATTAAATCTTATGTTCCTTAGCCTTTGCCATCTGGCAAGTGATCCATGGCTCATGTGAAATGAGTGGGTGGTCATGGTCTGGTTTGTACTAGACATTTCTTGGGATCACAGAAAAAGAAAACAAAACACTGCAACTGGCACCAAGCACTGCTCTTGTTAGCGGCTTTCAGCAGGCGAAGGACCAAACAAAACTGAAGACTAAACCTCGCCCTCCTACAGAACTGGTCACAATTTCAAAAGTCAATAAAAGCAAGTTTGTATAAGGGAGAAGGAAAGTTTGCAATGCCTCTGGGTCTGTCATTCTGTTAGAGGTAAAGGAAGCAGAGATTTCAGCCCTTGGGACAATCAGTGACTTTACCATCCCCATTCTGATAATTCACTCTCCTGTGAATATCAGCTCTGAAGCCTCAAAGGACACATGAAATTTATAACACTGATTTCTTTTTCTGAGTAGATATGATCCTAAAATATTAAAATGACATTATATATAGTTATCAGCAGAAAAAATAATTCATCTTAGGATAACAGGCTCAGCAGAGGGGGAGTGAACAAATACATGCAGGACTCAAGCTAGGACACTGCTGCGAGCCTTACACTAGTTCTAATAAGAGCTGTGAAAAGTGAAAGGGTTTTTTTATAAAACTTAATAGATGAACTACAATGCTTAACAGCAGGTTTGCTACATTGAGGAATTGTCTTTCAAAGGTTACCCCACTGAAAAAACCCCAAACTCTACAGCATATACATTGTTTCACATTTAATACATGCAGATTTTCAAGCATAAACATCTTTAAAGGAAGCCATAAGGTGAAGGCAGACTTGCTTTCCCCTCACAATCTGGAATGTTTTCATTCTGAACTCTAAGTTAAAAATGGGTTCAGGACTGGATATCAGAGTCATAGAATATCTTGAGCTGGAAAGAACCGACAAGGATCAAAGTTCAATTCTTGGAACTATAAAGGACACCCCAACAATCACACTTTGTGCCCAAGAGAATTGTCCAAATACTTCTTGAACTCTGTCAGGCTTGGTGCTGTGACCACTTCCCTGGGGAGGCTGTTCCAGTGTTCAGCCTCTAGGCTGGTTCCAGTGTCACTCTCTAGATGAAGAGTCTTCTCCTAAACCTCTCCTGACACAGCTTCAGGCCATTCCCTCAGGTCCTGTCACTGGTGACCAGAGAGGAGAGATCAGCATCTGCTCTGATGCTTCCCCTTGTGAGGATGCTGAAGACCACAATGAGGTCTCCCCTCAGCCTCCTCCAGGCTGAACAGACCAAGTGATCTCAGCCACCCCTCACATGGCTTCCCCTCCAGACCCTTCACCATCCTCATGGCCCTTCTTTGCACACTCTGTAATTGCTTAATGCCTTTTTTATATTGTGGAGCCCAAAACTGCCCCTAGCATTCAAGGTGAGGCCACCCCAGAGCAGAGCAGAGGGGACAGTCCCCTCCCTTGCCTGGCTGAGATGCTGTTCCTGATGCACTCCAGGACAGGGCTGGCTCTCCTGGCTGCCAGGGCACTACTAACTAATTTTAATTCATGACCAAGCAGGACCTCCCAGGTACATTTTCACAGTGCTACCCTATATTCTTTTATTTCAAGGAACAGACATTTAGCATAGAGTCATACCATGAAATGGCACCTTGAGATATTTTTCAATTCAATATACCAACTCACTGAGCAATTTTAAATCATATTTCAGCTGTGGCTGAACAACAAAAGCAAACCTAACCCTTGTTTGCACAAATAGCATCAAAACAATTACACAAAAGCAAGCTGGATAGTACTCTGTTTCCCATTTCAGGGAACATATATTAAAATAACATTTATTTACTTAGGTCTTTAGAACTTGTTCAGTATCTTAAAATTTTGCAATAAAGAATTTAGACAAATAATTTTTTGAGTTCTCCATTGCTTTCCTTTCATAAACCAAAATTTACACAGGAGCACTAAGTATGCAGACAAAAATGCTAATCTAACTAAATCTACATAAGACTAATAAAAGAAAGAAAACTCATCAGAGTATCAGTCTGTTAAGGTCACATATTCAAAAGCAGCAGTTTTTCTTTTGAATCTATTAATTCCAAAGGAGAGGTGAAAAATATATTGCTAATATCCTGAGAGATAATATATTTGTCTGATTTCAATAAAGAAAAAAATAGCATCCACATCTGCACTGGTTGGGGTTTTTTTTCTGCTTGCACAAATAGTTTCTAGTTTCTCCAAATCTCACTGGGCAAGATTAGAAGACTTAATGACTGATGTTTAGCCTAAACATTTTAAAAAGCAATTTACACAGGAATGCTACACAACTCAGTTTGTTATGACACATACAGCTTTTCTGAAGTCATCAGATTTAGCTGTTATAAAATTTTAAACCAGCGGACAAAGCAATGTAGATATCATAAAACTTGGCAGGGTTCTGAAGAACAGGGAAAAAACCCCCACCAAAACAACCCAGAAAACCTCTCTCAAAACAAAACCCCAGCAAGACCAAGCTGTTGACTCTCTGCCAATACACACATCCAGCAGTGCTCTGTGAAGGAAGGGGAGAGGAAGGTCACTGAACTCTTCTCTGCTGACTGCCCTGTTCTGTGGGGCTTGTACATCGCTTAAAGCACATGTGCATGACTTGGGGATGGGTATTTCTCAATTTTAAAAAACCACACATGTTATCTGTGGTTGTTACAGACAGGCTAAGTCCAGGGTAACCATTGTCACCAGATGGAAAGAGAGGGCACTTTTAAAAACTATTTTGGTATCTGAAGTAGTAGTTAAGGAAACTTCTTCACATTAAAACACACAGCATGCCAAGAGCTGTTATACTGATAGCTTAATTTCTAAAAGTCTTTCATTCCAAAAAAGTAAACTAAACAACCTAGTTCCATAGGCTTCATGTAGGCTGGATTTCTACTAACATTTTACAAGAGTGTTATGTGATGCTGATGTCAAATGGAAGACCAACAGCACTATTCCCTTGAAGGCAGAGAAAACGTGAGCACCTTGTGAAGAGAATGGCACTGATTTTCCCAGTAAAGCTGTTCAATGAAAGACATTATGGAATTACCACCTAAAGTAAATAGATATTTTGGTTTTTTTTAACATCTGGATGTTAAAAGATGACTCGAGGGCAAACATAAGTTCTATAATGCCACTGAAGTATAGCAACACCTGATGTAAGAAGAAAGCTGCTTTTGAGAGCATGCATGTTTCCCAACTACTGTCACAAAACACCAAAAGCCATATATTTTACAGCAAGGACAATATAAGTAAAGAAAATTCAGCAACTTTAACAACAATCTGTGTAAAAAAACCCCTAAAATAAAAACTTTAACCATAACAACTAGTCTGGGCCTTGGCTTCATCTTTCTTCATAAAAACTGACTTTAAACCATGTAGTACTCTCTAGAGCTCTATTCCAAGATCTGCTGTCCCACGATACTTTCCTACCAACTATTTCTGTGAAGACTGCTCCTCCAAACAGTGTCCCAGCCCCATTCACTGTCTCCTGAATTATTTGGCAAATTCATAACCTGATACCCAGCAATGCTGGCACTTCAGAATTACTGTAGCACAAAGGAAAGTGCCTTTCACCAGAGAGCACACCCAGCCCCAGGTATTCTGAAAAGGATAGTGACAACTTGTTAGGAAAAAGTTCTAAAAAAAAAGAAAAAACTTTTAATGACTGAAGAGATGGATGAAAGATTTAAAGAAGTAATTATAGAGCTTCTTCAAATAACAAAGCCTAAGAGGAGGGGTAATAGACAATAAAAGAGTGTAAAGAACCATAATTATCAACAGAGAAATTATTTATTCTCCTACAATGAACTGTACTTTGGATTTTTATTTTATCATTTACCTCAGAAAAAACTGCCCAAAAGCAACTGAGTACAGTTTACCAGCTGGCTTTTATGAAAAAAATACACAACAAAACAACAAATACCTCATGGTAACAGAGCATCAAGGTGAAGAAAAGCACTGGTGAAAAATAAACAGTGGAGAGATATTTAGGGCACTGGACAACTCCTATCTGTGGAAAAACAGAGGATTAAATTAATCCTGCCAGAATTTAAGTCTAGAGAGTGGTTTTTGAGCAATGTGAGTGGTTCTAGAGAAACAGGATTTAAAATGTAATGCATACAGTGCTATACTGGGCATGCTGACATACTCTTCTCAAAGCTAATCATATCACATTATATAGATGCTTGATTGGAATTTTGGAAACCATTAGGGAGAAGAAATACTTAATAGTAGTTGAAATGTTTTCTTTGTCACTTTTTAATCGCACTTTCTGGGAGACACAAAAAAAAAATTGATGGTTGATTCTAGATTTTATACCCTCCTACTCTGAAGGGAAAATTTTTCTAAGCATCTAGTTCACGTAAATGATGACATCCTGTCTACTTAACATATTAAGACTGTAGATCAACACCAGCCTCAGGTGGGCCCATCTGTTTCCTAGGAAATGTCTGCATTTTCCTGGTACAGCTACAGAAACTCTTAAAACCAACTGCTATCAGAACTGCCAAATCCAAAAAAAATACTGAAAACAATCAGGAAAAATTTGGAAAAGATCACTTGTATAGCAATACTTCAGTTCATATCCATAGCCGTCTTGTAACACAATATAGGATTAGATACAATTTTTACATAACTGCTTGTGTTATACATAAATGTAGCAAGAACACTGAGCTAAATCAAACACTGTGCTCAAATCTAACACAAAACCAGAATGAGACAATGTGGTTTGTAGATTGTTCAGGCTGCTGCTAATGCCCTGTGGATCTCAGTCCAGTAATCCTGATCCAGCAGCAGGTACTGATCCCTGTGCACGGCCCAGAAGGCAGATGTCTATCCCAGAAGCTGATTACAAGCATCTGCTTACATTAGCTGGATTCAAACTTACAATTCCCTTCAAAATGAAAATGTTCTCAGAGTCAAAATATGGCTTAGAGATGTAATCCAGACTCTCTATACCCTTCTGTCCATCTCTGGCCTCTACTCCTCTTGAACACACACCAGCTTATATGCAAATGTTAATTACAAAAATGTCCATCTGCACAGAATACCAGTCTGAGCAGGATCTAGGGCTGTTATTTCAAGACAGCACTCTAATGATTACAACCAGACTCTTCACTCTTCCCTCTGAGGTCCCCTTATGTCTGCAGTAGATCTTGCTCCCACCACACTGACCCTTCCAGCAGCCCAGTGCCCAGATCATTACACCAGCAGCATCATTTGTGTTACCTTAGTGCCCATGAACTCTTATTCACAAATCAAGAGTGTGCTGCACATCCTAGGCTGTGCAACCCAAACGAACAGATGGGCAACACACTGGACACGCCTGTCCTGCTTCAAAAGGCCTTCAGTGAGCACCAGTGCAACTCTGCCTACTGCATGCTGTGCACAGGAAGTCATTTCTCTCCACAGTTGGGTCAGAGCAATGGTTTATCTAATCCAGAACCCTGTCCCAGATAGTGGCAGCAGGAGAGCATGTGATACTTTAGAAGGTGGCTGAGCTATTCCTCTTAAACTTCCTTTCCAGCTACAGTCATGAACCCAGGGATGTTGGAGGGCACCTCTAGCTATTGCCTTTAGAATCTGTTAATGACATGGGTTTCTGAATATGCCTGACCTCACTTGCACCAACGGATTTCTGGACAGTATTTTCTTTAGTTTTTTTTCATTTTCAATAATGGACAGAAAAATCCTATTTTAAGTTTTTCTGACACTCACTTCTGGAATCAGTATAAACGTGCTTTTCAGTCATCAGTAACACAAGTCTTACGTCTGCCACATATACCTGCTTTTCCAAGCCACACCCACTATTCATCAGCCTTAGGTACACACATTATGTTCCAGAAGAAGAACTACATAAATGCAGCTCAAGCAATCAGCCATCCATTCCTATGTAGAAAAATTACCCCTTACGTGTGGATAAGGACCAAAATATGTGGAAGGTAAAGCTCAAATTCACCTCAGCTAAGCAGTTCAGGAAACTGCATTGGGAGTTGTCCCTTCCCAGAATTCCTTTAGAGTAACAGGGAAAGAGATGCAAGGGAACATTATTTCTTGGAGGAAACAGAGATATCTGGGACTACTGTGTAGTCATGGGAAGTCTGAAAAAAAAATCATGTGCCACACAGACCCAATATAACATCCTGATTCATTCACTCTCTCCCCCTTTGAACTTGACAAACACATCAGAGCCTACAACAAAAAGGTACTTGTTGATGTTTACACTGCTCAAAGCTCAATAGCATTGCTCATTTTCTTAGACTAATCCACAGTAAATATCAGGTTCATGGACAAGGAAACTGCACAAAATAAACAATTAAAAACAGCTAGAAGATGATTACTGCTTTGTGACTCCAGCCTAGAAGCTTGAAACTTGAGCAGAATTCAGTTTATTTGCTTTAATAAATTCTTTCTGCCATGCAGCTGATTTCACACATTTCCTCCTGTTCTCATTATTAAAAAGGAAAAGCAGCTAGTATAAACATCAAAGAGTGGCATTATTGCAATGCGTGACACCAGGGTGTTTACCAAAGCTCCAGGTTAAAAATGACCAGTGAACTTTGTGATCTCTTGGCAGGATGGGCATACAGAACAAGGTGATGCACTAGCTTCCTGAAAGGTATTACATACATGTGATGACTTTTGGGAAGCTGGGGCTCAATGACAGCACGACAACAACAGCAGGAGAGAAATGCCACACACCCACACCACCCTTCATGGGAGTACTGTTCTGCTCCTGCAGTGATGAAAACATCACTTCATAATATTTTTTCCTTTATTTTCTGCCCCTTTGAAACCCTACCTAGACAGGCACATGTATCATAAATTCACTCAACTCAGTATTAATCCATGCTACTTCTAACAATAACGATGCTTCACCTTTACTTTTGGTATAGTATAGACTGCATTGAGGCTTGCAGTCTCCCAAAAACAACAAACACCAGCAAGTTCTGCCACAGAAATAGCTG
This sequence comes from Zonotrichia albicollis, assembly GCF_047830755.1. Taxonomy (NCBI): domain Eukaryota; kingdom Metazoa; phylum Chordata; class Aves; order Passeriformes; family Passerellidae; genus Zonotrichia; species Zonotrichia albicollis. The sequence continues at coordinate 26,496,552 of NC_133824.1, read as the reverse complement.
TGAACTGTTCTACTACTCATTTTACTCATCCACTTCCTCCCAGATCAAAACTGATAATGTAGTAATCAGTAATATGAAGTGGTCCTGGATTGACACAAGATTGACAAAAGTAGAAACACTTTTTAAACATTTATTCTTCCATTAACCCCCCCCCCCCCCAAATACTATACTGTACTTAAATCTCAGCTGTTGGCTTAGTAATGTTTTCCTAGGCCAGAACCACAGAGAACTCCAGTGGTCAACAGTTCAGACCTTTAATTCCTTCCAGAACACTTAATTGAACTCCATCAAGCAAAAGAAAGTAACTGCAGGACAAATTTCCTAGGAGATTTAATTAGATTAAATAAACTTCTGCATCAAAGTTCTATGACTTGTTTCTGCCATTTCTAAGGCTGAACAGAGCAAAATGTAAAGAAAATGTAAGAAAGAGCCCTTCTAGCTCCAGAGCTGAGCAAAACCAGCGGCCCCAAAGGCCTCAGTGCAAACGCCACACGTGCACACAGAGCTCTGGCGCAGGCTCCTCAGCAAGCTCTCAGCCTGAGGGCCCTCAAGCACAAATATCCAGGTGTTGCAGGTACCACCCAGAGTTAATCACAGCTGTGCCCATCTGCACCCACACATCTGATCACTGTCATGCACATGACCCAAGCCCCCTTTGTGAGAGGAGGTCAGGCTCCCGATAGGACGAGGTCGGTTCCTCTAGATGCCCTCTCAGCCACATTTGCTGCAGGAGGATGCCCCAGAACCTCAGGCTGGAGAGGAGCAGCTTACGAATCTGCAGCTAAAAGGAAGTCTCAGCCATAAGCCTGTGGTGCATGCTGCAAAGTGACTGCGTGACACCGCGTGCGCTCACGCTGACAGACATGGCTGACAGGGCAGCGTGGCTCTGCCCAGTGATGGCCAAGCTCAGCAGAGGCCATTCCAGCTCTAATTTACCTTCTGTACACAAGACATGCTGAACAGCTGGAAAACCCGTGATGCTGCAAGTGTGGGGAAGCCCCATGCCATTCCTTGTGTGAAAATCAATCTACAGTCCACATCCTAAAAACATTATCTACTCAGCAGCACACAGCATTCATCTGCTGCTCCAGTGTTCTCAAGGTTGCACAGCCAAAGGCTGGGGTTACACAATCAAGACAACTTTTCTATTCCACCCTACTGTCAGATGCTTGCAACTTTTCATCTAGGGAAAAAAATAAATTTTAAAAAAAATCAGTATTTTCTTAGCTACACCCTTGGAAGTCTCACTCTGCACTTAACAAGAGAAATTAAACAAGGAAACGTCAGTCACCATTCTCACTGGCATGAGACTGAGGGCTTCCGTCACTCCGTAGGCCACATCCAACAAAATGGACAAAACGAAGGAGAATCAGAATAACTATCATTTACTACTTCACCAGCTGTACACAGAGAAGCCTTCAGGAAAAAACAGCCTGTTTTTCTACCAATAAAGCACCATCTTTTCTGCAGTATGTTTTCCAGTATACCAACCTAGTTGTTTTTAAAAGTTCCAAATACAGGAACTTTTGCCAGCTCCAAGGAAAATTGACCACATCCTTCCACTAGTACTTGGATCTTCAGCCAGTTACAGTCACACATACTTACTGAACTGAGCCACTAAGTCTTACGCTACATATGTTTCATCCAGTACAACTTATTTCTAGACCTAATGCCATAAATCCATTTGAAAAGTGTTCAGTTGGAAGAAAATATTACAAGAAAATTATTTCCATATACAAGCATCTTTCTAAGGATCTCAATGTCAGTCTTCATTAACTTCAAATAAAAATGGAAATCAGGAGATATTAAGGGAGCCATATGTCTTGTTACAGAAAGTAGGAAACCTGCAGGTGGACTGACCACTGCTATTATTTAAGACTACACAGAAAACAGGGCAAAACCAGGAACAATGTCAAGCCTGCACAGTACCCTTATCCACAGATTACACTGGGGATTTTCAAACTCAAAGGTGGCAAAGTTTCAAGGGGCCACTTTCTCTATGATATATCAAGTGGGAAAGGAAGGAAAGGGAAATGGAACACCATGTGGAAAATCTGAAAGAATCATTCAATTAAGCTGTATCTGGAGGAAGTGGTAAATAGCATGAAAATATTTCCAAAGAAGATCAAGTCAATCATCAACAATTTAAGCAAAACTTTTTCTATAAAAGCATCACATTGGTATTGATTTTATGCTTGGAAATGCTTCCCAGAACAAAGAGATTTTGTCACTGGCCTTTCTTCCCTTCTTAGTGGAATCTTCTTGAAGAGGAAAAGAGAAAGAAGACATGAAAGTATACACAGAAGTGAAACATCTGCCCTTATTTTTGTTCTCACCAATTTAGAAAAAATATAAAAGAAGAAATAGGCAGTTTTTTCTTTCAGAAGTCCTAATGTGGAAGACTTTTGAATCAACACAACTTACAGCTGTGCACAATGAGCTGGATTTTAAGGACTCTAACAATAAAAAAACTGTGAATCACTTTTGAAGTCGCAGTTGAGACAATATTCTGCTTTTGTCCACACTTAAACAGTCTTAGTGCTTAAAAAATAAAAAAAAAGAAGTTTTACTTCATTAAAGGTTTGCTGACTTTGCCTCTCTCTGCAAAGGCTGATGTGTACCTAGGCTGATCCTCCTTCCCACCCAGAAATCATGGATCCAGTGGAAGTCAGAACATCTCTTCAAGCATAAAACTTAATTTCAAAGTTCTCAGGCTTTACCACAAGTCTCCCAGCTGCAGTAAAGCCACAAGTGTTTTACCAGATCTAGCTACAGTGAAAACAACTCAATGGATATAAATATCATCACACATTTGCAGACACTGGGCAGAACCCACAAATCTTTCTTTCTGGACAGCAGTCAGTGGGAGTTTCAGAGCCTGTAAGGCTTTGCAAAAGGAAACAATTTAGCCTCCTATAACAAATGTGCTGTCCCTAAAGAATAGTGTCATGGAAATCAGAGCACATAGAAACAGGATTTTGAAAAATAATGTGCTACAGTCCTAACCAGCTTTCCAAACAATCCTTTAAATGTAATGTTATACTGGGAAGTTATATAAAATGTAGAGAATTATTCCTCTCTTCACATCATTAAGTAAAGTGGGTGTACTTCTCAGAATCTAAAAGCTACTTCTTGGAAAAGATGGCTTGTCCCCTCTTGAGCCCTGTTGTGTCTTAAAACAACTGTTTCTACCAGAAAACCAAAGGGGTAAGTGACAAGAGAAGGTTCCATCATTTTTTTTCCCTTATGATTCCTGCCTAACACACCCAATTTACAAATCCATGTGTCAGGAGACCTTTTGACCACTATCAGGCTGTAAATTTAACATGGAGTCACATCTCTGACATCGTACCAGTAATGAAACAATTTTTTACTTGAAAATGAAACATTAATTCATGAAAGAGAAATAGTTTGAATGTATTGTTTTCTTAAAGGTGTCCTTGTCCCCCTGAACCATCCTACAGAAAACCTTAATTCTACATATCTGATTTCCAAAGTTATAGGTAAACTAACATCATTTTTAGTCAAATTTCTGGCCAAACCAGCACTTCAAACACACCCCTTCCCATGAAAAGAAAAGCAGAGGGCAGAAAAAGAAAAAAGGAATCGATGCTGTTAGTTGAGTTAATTGGTTCTAATGAAGTTCCTATCCATGTTGTAGTCATATGTATCGGATAAAATTTTACTTATCTATTTCCCACATTGGCTGAAGAGGTTCAGTCTGGCACATACATTCACTGAACAAGCTGAAGGGGTGTTACAAAAAAGAAAGAACAAACTGAAGTACCACCCACCTCATGTATTTCCATACTGAACAGTTAGCAGTGGACAAGCAAAGACATCAAATCCATTAACTGGCTTGTCATGCTTATCCATCACTGACATTTACAGGCACAAGTCTGTGAGCTGTAATTCTTCTCCTACAACACCAATGGACCCAATTTCACAGTCCTGAGTAGTACTTTGCATGCCAAGTAGTCACATTGCACAGAAGCTCATGGAGAGTACCCACAGTTAGTTTTAATGCTTGAAAAGGCACTACAAAGGGGCAGAATCAGACTCTAAGCTAAAAATTAATAGAAAAAACAATTAATCTCCTGTGAACATCTGTTCAATTGTGCAGTTTGAACCAATCCTCTAGATAAAGGTAGACTTTGCTATTTTCTGCTTCAACTTCTACCCTATGGAACAACTTTGAATAACTCAAATAATAAATGAATGGCCTATAAATATTGTTTTAACTTTCCCCTCTGTAACACAACACCTGCTTTTGGTTCTGTTCACACTTCCATTCATGCATGAAGTGTATGTACAAGCAGGGTTATTGTGTCATTGAGTAAACAAGCACTGAAATCAAACCAAAACTAAAAACCCCCAATATTACAGCTTTCTGTTCCCTGTGCAAAGCCAATAAGTTCTTTCTAGCTAATTCTACACATGCATCTTAGTACTGAATTGCAAAATAATCATTATTTGCAAATCACTACTTCCCCCAGTATGAAAACTCTACCACTTAAAGGCAAGAAACACTGAACACATGGACTGCATTAAAGAGATCTGCAATTTGAGAAGCCAAACAGAATTTCACTTGTTGGCATGCTCCACCTCTCTGCTCCCAGTGCTCTCTTATTTAACAGACTAAATGCACAGGACAATGTTCTTAAATGTTAATGACAATGAACACCTTCCAGAAAGCACAAGACAGGTCTTTTATTTACAAACATAAAGCTTTTATCTTTACTATGTCCAGCACTGAAGGCTGTGTTTGATTTGGTTATGGACGGCTCAATGAGAACTTATAATCTGTGTTACTGCACTTGAATGCAGATTTCCTTCCCAGAAATATCCACTCAACACTGCAAATATATTATGCTAATGGACTGGGACAGAGGGCATTAGGCACTTCTGCACCAGCACTGCACACAGTCTTGCCTGGCTGACACTGTGGTCTCTTTGGGCCCTGCTAAGTGAAAAAGTATGTTTATATAGTGGTAACTTCTATCCTGATGTGTTCCCACTTCTCTCTATTGTTCCTTACTGTCCATTTACTGTGGAAGTGGCAGGGCCATGAGAGCCACAGGATAGTTACAGCTCTTGTGGCGATTTGTTTTATAATTTCAGGGTTAGGAATGTCTGCGCTGGTTTCAGTTGTGTTAGAGTTTATTTTCTTCACAGTGGCTAGTACAGAACTATTTTGGATTTGTGCTGAACAGAGAGTTAATAAAATAGAGATGTTTTTGTTATTGCTGAGCAGGGCTTACACAGAGCCAAGACCTTTTCTGCTTTTTTACAGCCATACCGGTGAGGAAGCTGGGGGTGCATGGGAGGCTTGGAGGTGACACAGCCAAGGGCAGGTGACCCCAGCTGACCAAAGGGACATTCCAAACCATGTGACATCATGCTCAGTATATAAAGCTGGGGGAAAAAGGAAGAAGGGGGAACATCTGGAGTGATGGTGTTTGCCTTCCCATTCACCATTCCAGGGGATGAGGCCCTGCTCTCCTGGGGATGGCTGAACACCTGCCTGCCCATGGGCAGCACTGAATTCATTCCTTGGCTTGCTTTGCTGGTGTGCACAGCTTTTGCTTTCCCTATTAAACTGTCTTTGTCTCAGTCCAGGAGTTTTCTGGCTTTTACCCTTCTGATTCTCTCCCTGATTCACTGGTGGGGGACTGAGCCAAGCCTGCTTGGGCCTTGGCTTCTGGCTGAGGTTAAACCATGACATTGTCTTACACAGAAGTATGTATAAAGAGTATTTCCTACACATCTGCTAATACAAAGAGTATTACTCCCAAACACATTATGTCTAAAGAAAACCCCACCCACCTTACCTACAGAAGAGAGTAAGTCACATGACACAGGGGTTGGTAACAGCATTCAGTAGCTTACTGACCTTAACATCATTTATTGCTCAGATACCACAAGGATAAAAAAAGTGTAAGCATAAAGCAGGAGATCATAATAAGGTAGCTGTTGCACATGACAGAAGCAACTTGTTGATGCAGCTCCAGTGGCAACTGCTACTGTACTTGATCTCCATTATTTTCTAAATTAAAGGCTTCATGTTTATTCCTCTAAACTACAAGCATGATAAAACCATAGTTTTACTGCCATATTTAACACAGTACAGAGCTACTCAGCTAACATATTCATGATACACTCACTACACCTTAACACAGCCTGTTAGACTGTATCTTAGAGGTCCTGAATATGTTTTGGATTGAGGTCACTGAATGACAGTCTAAGTAAGGGAGAGTAGAGGACACCCCCATTACAAGAAAACATAAGTTCAGGAAAGCTACCTAAAGAAAAAAAAAAAACCAACCTGTTCAAGAAACTGTTACTCCCTTTTAAAGACAACAAAACCTGTAGAAGAAAACAAAGAGATGGAAGCAACTAAGGAGGTACTTTTCTTAAGCTCTTCTTTGCTGGCAAAACAGAAAGCAAAACCAATAAAACCTAAATATACGCTCTTCGCAAATTCGAAACAGCCTAAGTACGATTACTGCAACTCACAAGTACCAGGAGAAACCAGCTCTCCTTTCTGCTTTTAAAAGGAAAAAAGTTCCTCTTCATACTCTAATGAGTAACAGTAAGGGAAGGTGTTAACTTTTTCACCAGAAAGTTTTGTAATTGCACAACTTCTGGTTTTGGTTCTAAATGCAAGAAATATCAATTAGGAAAACTTCTTTGCTTCCAAAAATCTCTTCTCTGACATATTACTGCCAGAAACTGTGCTGGTTTTCTCAGACAGACTGCATCATGCTCACAATAATTTGAGTAAGTATGAAAAACACTGCTCTCAGATATTTCTTGAAGGCTCACTTTAATAACTTCCTTTAATTCAAATACATTGTTAGTGTTTTTCCAATAACTGCAGCCTAATCCTCTTAACATTATACACAATATCTTTTTCCTTTTTTCTTTTTTCGTCTGCCTACCACCATAAAAACAGCTCCATGATTAAAACCACAATCAAGCTCCTTCTACGTGCCACAGGAGAAAAGCAACATGGTCACCTGATCAAGATTAGACAGATTACACACATGAAAGTAGTTAGAGTGGTTAATCTGCTACTACACCTACAGTAACTGGGTGTAGCTGTGCCCTTTCTAACCATGTCAAGGTGATGTTGTACCGATTTAGCCAGGACATAAAAAGACAAACAGTTTCTGGGAGTGAAACCTACCTCAGTCTATTTAGACCATGTGAGTTCTCAACAATGATTCAGAGCAGGAGAAGCCTGAGGTCACTCCACAGCCACATGTGATGACTTAGGACTAAAATATTTTAACTCCCTGTGAGTTGGGTTGCTTTTGTTTTGAAGCAGTGCCTCTGGCAAGCAGAAAGCAGCAATTTATTTAGTGTAATAGAAAAGAATTTTATTTCTAACCTTAACAGACCTTTTTCTTCAAGAGACTGTTACTCAGAAAAAATGCATATCACAGCTGATTCAATTGGACCTGGAATAGTAATAAAGGCAATACTATCAAAGAAGCTCAACTTCTGGAGGCTTAAGCTATTTTTACTTACTATTTCAATTAAAGGACATCATTTGCCATTTACTTATTCAGATATCAGATGTCTCTATGCAGATATTTCTAAAAATTGATTTGCATAAAAGCAATTTTTGGTTCTAAGAGACATGCAAGACACTACACTGCAAGAGAGGCTCCTACATTGACCATCCCACCACGTGCTTATCTAAACTAGACATAGAAAGCTGATATGGGAGTAGAAAGCAATAGAAAAAGCAATAAAATTTGCAAATAATCTTAAACCAACGTTTCCATTTCATGTATTCTATGAGTATCAGGTGAGCACTGCACATTAAGCTATATAAATGAAATATTAAGCACAGGCATCCAGTGACACACACCGACTCCAGAATTAGATACACACAAAATATTAATAATTCTTACATAGAAAATACTAGAAAATAGCAATACTGAAAGGTTATGAGCAATTCACAAAATTCTGATGCACAGCTTTATCCCATTTTAACATGACTAATTTTTATTAAAATCTGTATTCAGAGATACAAAGTTTTTTCGATTAAAAAAATGAAGATTTTTCTCAGCATTACATTTCCCCATATTGCTTCTTTTCTTCTAGTACTGCTAGCAAATATTACATGCACTGCTGAACAGCTGTATTTTGTATTTCAGCAATCCTGAGAGAAAAAAAAAGTGCTCTCCAAGTGTGCTTTGGTTTCCTCATGATGTAATGGCCTATAGACTGACTTAGTAATTTTCAGAGTAATATTGTTGGAGATTTTTTCAGGGATGGCTTAGAAAGCAGCTGTGAGGAGCAGATTCTCACAGCCTGCTTCTGTGAACAGCAGAGGTTCTCAGGTTATTTTTAACTACAGGTAAAAGTGACAAACATGAAGGCCTTGAGAGCCTTGCACATCAGAGTTCTCAGGCAGCTTTCTCATAACAAGTGGATGTTCTATCTTTGGCTGTTTTGGGAAAGCAAGAATAATTTTGAGAACCCAAATCTTGGTATTGGAAACATAAGGTGGAGTTGGTATGTTATCTCTGACCTATTGTGAGCTCAGATTTTGCAATATGCATGAACTTGATTAACACTGTTATAAAAAGTGCCTGATTGATTAATAAATCGGAGTCGATGCTGACCAATGCAAGGTGGGTCGTCTCCCCTCCAACTTCAATATAATATGTTGAGTCAATCTTTATTATTTTAAACAAACACAAATCCATAGAAACAGTCATGAAACAAAGCTGAAGCCAATGCACTGCATATTTACAGTCACAAACATCATAGCACTGTTTGGGGCAGAAATTAGAATGCTACAAACTCATGAAATTCTGAGAAAATGTAGCAGGCAATGTCACTGAGACATGGATGAAACACAATCAACACCCACACTCATGGGAAATGTTACATTTGCCAAGTGCAGAATTTGGACACAGAATAATTACAGCATTTAGGGAAACATGAGTTTTTAATTAAAAAAGCAAGTCCAAATAATTACTTTACAGATGTGAAAGAAGAGTTTTTAGTGAAAGTCTTTTTTTCCACGCTAACAACTGAAATACTGGATTTCTGTTAGCTGTCTTTAAATTTCTGATCTGCTGGAGCAAAGCAGAGGTAGGCCACGAAGATAAGAGAACTGGAGCATCTCTCATGAAGAGAGGCTGAGAGAGTTGGAGCTGTTCAGCCTGGAGAAGGGGAAGCTCCAGGGAGACTTTGCAGCACCTTCCAGTACTTAAAAGGGGACTACAAGAGAACTGGAAAGACTTTTTTTGAGAGCATGTAGTGACAGGACAAGGGGGAATGGCTTTAAACTGGGAAAGGAGAGGTTTAGACTGGATGTAAGGAAGAAGCTCTTTACTGTGAGGGTGGTGAGGCACTGGAATAGGCTGCCCAGAGAAACCGTGGATGCCCCATCCCTGGAAGTGTCCAAGGCCAGGCTGGATGGGCTCTGAGCAACCTGCTCCACAGGAAGGTGGCCCTGCCCATGGCAGGGGTGCTATCAACAACATAATCTTTAAGGTCCCTCGCAACCCAGGTCTGCAAAGTTCACTGCTCCTTTTCCTATGTACAGTATGCCCAAAATCTGATGTCAAATGACTGTCCACATCAAATGGGAAAATAAAACATGAGAGCCCGAGCTGCACATTACAGATTAAGATGTGACTTGTTCAACACTTTGCAGTTCCTCTGGGTGTCCATATCATCATGCTAAAACATTCTTTAACAGAAAGCTTATGGCAGACCTAAGTAAAACTGGGTGTACAGCATTTTGTCTGCCAGAATATTTTATATATTACAGGCAGTAAATGGCAAAAACACAGTCAAATATACCAGTTTTACATGTATGCTTTTAATACTTGCAAGTTTTAACATATGCTTGCAGCAATTTAGGACCTTCTCATTTATCAAAGACCCCCCAGAGGCTCAGGCAATGCTTCCACAGATGCATCCCTGTGCAGCACTGACAGCCTGAGCAGCTCACACCAGTACTGCTTCTGCAGCACCACACGTCAAGCTGGGACACTTGTCAGAATTTAAACTAACCCCACCTCTTCTCCTTTCTACACAGCCTTTTAAGATTCATTTATGTTTCTTGACGCAGCCCATAGGTGGCCCCTGAGAGAGCTGCACCAACCAAACTGAACCCACAAGGGGAGAAAGGCATCACAGAAGTGGCTCTTTAGATGACACCGGTAAGCCCTGGGTGAAGACACCACAAAGATTGCCACAGTCCTTTTGGCATTTTTGGGTGTGAATGATCAGTGTCAGAGCAGTTACATAATGCTTCTGTTCCAGCAGCAAAGCAGGCTTAAAAAATGGCCAGCCTTACTTACCTTCAGCTACTCTTTATTGTCTCATGCCAAGTTTTTTCAGAAGGTTATTTTCAGCCTTGATTATTTCAGCAAACTGTTTCAGTGCATGACACCACAAATCCTTAGGCAGGCATTGAAGGGGCTGTGAAGCACAGCACAGAGAGGGGAGCTAATATTCACCTTTAATTATCTCCACAACAAATACCAGATTTGTTATTAATATCTTAGTTATTAATATCTTAGGTTACGGCTACAAGTCATCCAAATTCTCTGAGTGTCTGAAAAATGCCAGCAATAATGAAATTAAAAGAGTATTATGCAAGATACCAAAAAGATACCATCTGGAAGATTATGCATTTCAAAACAGCATAGGACTTCTGGACTGCAGTTTCAGTGAGTCCACTAAACTCACACAGGATAATGAAATCTCAAAATAGCATTTTTGATAGCAGCATCAACAAGCACATCAGGAATCAATTTCAACTTTCAGGGCTCGCTAAATGCTGGACATCTTCTTCCCATGATTCCCTACTCAAATGTTTCCACTTGTTCATAATAACTTCTCTGCTCACTGAACCCTGCACTAAGCCATTTCAGGATGCTAACCCTACAGAAAATTAACCACTTGTTTTACTACATGTAATTTCTTCTTGTGCTAGTGCATACAATGGCTCAGCAGAAGCCCAGATAAGCACTGATGCCAGTGCAAAGGGGAGAAATGGAGAAAACTGTCCAGGAAAGTTTTTTTTTCTAGGTACAGCGAACACAGAAGCTACAGAAAGGTATGTCAGAGGAGCAGAGCACGGGGTGAAACGACTACTACATCATTCCCCTTTGCTCCTTGAAACTGCAGCCTAGGTACAACTGAGTTCTCTTGAAACATTTTTATGGGAAATTTAAGCGAAGAATTTCACTGCACATGCAGAAGTAGATAATGAGAACTTGACTGTCAAGTCAATTTGGACTCCTTCAACACAGATCCAAATCCTGTATTCCAATATAGTCTCCATGGCAAAACAGGCACCAAAAATACATACATATATATATATATATATGTATCATATTCCACTTCAATGTATTTTTTAAATCATAAAGATCAAGCTTCATTCCCACATGATTAAGTATCCCTCAATAGCTGTGAATTGCTTCTTTTTATTAGTTGTCAAGCATTGCTTTGTTAAGCAGGCACCAGTGTATTGCAAAACACTGTGTGTACACAAAAAAAGACAAAGCAAGAGGCCCTAGTTTTAAGTCACCTTGGAAAAGACTGTTTATAATCAGATTTAAAATAATTGAGAATTTGTGCATTCAAGATGATGGCTTTCACCATTTTCTGTCAGGGACCATAACACTTAAATAGCCAGCCTTGTTGTTCTTGGGGTTATTTGCCCTGACATGTCAGTATTGGCAAGGGGAGATGCCAGTTACCTTTCTCAGGGCTCAGCACACATTACACAAAGAGCAGAGCAATTCACCCAGTCCTCCTCACCCTGCTGAGGGTAAGCAGGTTATCAGTCTACAAGACAGGATTATGGGCTTCTCAAGCAGGCTCTTAGCAAGAAACACTACACAAAACCTGTTTATTATGTTTCTAAGCCACTAGCATTACCGGAGAAAAGAAGGGGAGAAAAGAAGGGGAGAAAAGAAGGGGAGAAAAGAAGGGGAGAAAAGAAGGGGAGAAAAGAAGGGGAGAAAAGAAGGGGAGAAAAGAAGGGGAGAAAAGAAGGGGAGAAAAGAAGGGGAGAAAAGAAGGGGAGAAAAGAAGGGGAGAAAAGAAGGGGAGAAAAGAAGGGGAGAAAAGAAGGGGAGAAAAGAAGGGGAGAAAAGAAGGGGAGAAAAGAAGGGGAGAAAAGAAGGGGAGAAAAGAAGGGGAGAAAAGAAGGGGAGAAAAGAAGGGGAGAAAAGAAGGGGAGAAAAGAAGGGGAGAAAAGAAGGGGAGAAAAGAAGGGGAGAAAAGAAGGGGAGAAAAGAAGGGGAGAAAAGAAGGGGAGAAAAGAAGGGGAGAAAAGAAGGGGAGAAAAGAAGGGGAGAAAAGAAGGGGAGAAAAGAAGGGGAGAAAAGAAGGGGAGAAAAGAAGGGGAGAAAAGAAGGGGAGAAAAGAAGGGGAGAAAAGAAGGGGAGAAAAGAAGGGGAGAAAAGAAGGGGAGAAAAGAAGGGGAGAAAAGAAGGGGAGAAAAGAAGGGGAGAAAAGAAGCCTTCCTCTGCATCCATGCCTTATGATTTAATTCTGCACTTGTTCTGATTATAAAAACCTGATAAAATGCCAAAAAGAATTTCCTCAGAAATGAGCAAACAAGGGACAATGAATGCATGACAAAAATACAAACAAGCCATGGGAGTTAATTTTTGCCAAGGCTAAGTGCCTAATTTCTCTTTCACAATACTGGTCTGGCTGCCTGTGAACACACCCAGGTGAGCTTAAAGGTTCAAACACTACTGAAAAGGAAATGACACAATAGGAAAAGAATCCAGGAGGCATCCAGGAGGTCTCAAATCTCCCAAGCCCTTTGTCTTAGCCTGAGGCCAGCTCTATGCAAGGGTAGGTGTATTTGTAACTTTGCTCACCCTCTCTCCTTCTCACCCACCTTCCTGAGAGCAGATAGCTTCAAATAGGAAGGTTTAATGTACAAATCTAGCATAGAGTGCCAGGCATGTTTTAAAAGAAGCTGAGAGAGAAGCAGGTAAGGCAGGAAGAAAGAAAAAGTTTCTTATCTCAGATTCTGAAATAATGACCTGCAGGAAAATATCCCCCAGGAGCATTACCCAATGGCAGGAATTGACCATCTTTGACACTCCCACTTGGTCTCTACCAGAGGATTCAACTTTGTTCCAAAAGAGAACAAAAGGAATGGGTGTTTCAGACACACCCTTGTGCCCAGAGAAGCAGATCAGCTCATCTGTGTATAGGGAAGCTACTAAACATACAGCACAGGCTTATAGCTGTCAAATTTGCAAAACAGGGGCTGCATCCTGATCAGCAGAGCAGCTGGGGCTGATGTATCTGGCCCTCCAGGAACTTCCATGGTCTTTGATGACACAGAATCCCTCTCTAAGTCAAATGCATCCTACAGACTTAGGCTTACTATCTTCTTAACATTTTCTCAATGACTCTGCAGTGCTTATTCCCAAACCACAGTCTGGAATTGGGCAGCATTTGGCAAACAGCATCAAGAACCACCATGAAGAGCAAATACCAAATTTGTTTCTTTTGGACAGCCTGTATTAAAGTCTGAGAGTTCACAGAGTTCTTGTGGTAGAAACCACTGCTTCTGCTGTTGTTTAATACACATTAAAACAAACTATCACAGGAAGTGATCAGCTTCCAGCACACAGTATCTGTGGTTCGTCTTTGTACATCAGCTGCAAGGCTGTCCTAGAACATGCCTGAGTACAAGGCAGGCTACTTTCCTTTGCATGCTTTATTGCAATGCCATTACCCATACTGACTCCTAACAACACTGCAGCTGGAGGTGTCAGTCCTCACATGTAGACCAAATATTCTCTAACTTACTCTTTTCCCAGTTGATCAGGAATCATGTCTGCAATCTTAGGCACTGTCTGCAACAATGCAGCAAACCTCCAGCAGATTCTTCCAGCGAGTGTACATGCAAGGGTGAAATACACAATTGCGTATTGTACAAACTAGTGTCAACCTACTGAAAGGTACTGGAGAAAAGTCCATAGCTCAAACTAAAAGCCTGTATCCTTCAGCAGTAACAAATCACCTAAACAGGGAACAGGAAGGAGACTCGAGTGCTTAAGTGACATCCATTACTTCTGCTTGTATTTTCGTAGAATTCAAAATCACACTGCCAAAAAAGCATTCACGACACATATACTGAACTGGGCAGACTAGGCTATCCCAAGATCACTACTGAAAATTTCAAGCCCACAAGGAAGGAGTCATCATGGATAAAAGGGTGCTGGAAATGTCAATACTAATATCAAATTTATATCCAAGTTACTATATTGATCTCCTAAAGCATATTTTGGACCAGTATTGCAAGAGGAAGGTATTTAACAAAGCAGATATAAACTGAGGTTCATCAACAGAGCAAAGAACCCAGGAATAAAACATGGAGAGGTTTTGCACATGTAAACTCTGATATGCTGTCACAATTCAGCCAGAAAAATTTTCCTTGTTAACATTAAATTCCCATACAAAATACTTTGTACTGGCCACTTGTCACTGATACACTGAATATCTTGCTTTTGTTTCATCAATCTAAGTACATTTGAGTAAGTATATCAAAGACTGCTCAGGTGGGTGTGACAGCTCAAAAATAATATCTAAAATTTTTTTGCAATTATTACTATTATAGCTTCTTGTACTGTGTGCTTGTTGAAGAGTCTGGTGTAAAGACTGATTTAAAAAAGCATACAGCACTGACTGATAGTAAATTTGGTCCACATCAGTTTAGTTACTGCTTAACATTTGGATGATGCAGGAAACTTGGCACTGGACTAGACAATCTCAAGAAGTCCCTTCCAGCCTAAACAATTCTGTATGAAAATGAATGTTTAATGTGAATTCCTCTGCTCCTAGCAGCAATGTTCCATTCAATCCCCAGCAAACCTAGGGAAAAGAAACTAAATTTGACACATACTTGCTCTGGATTTTAAAAAGAAGCAAAACCCCTGAGAAATTAAAATCTGCTACCTTGCATCATATAAATTCCAGATTTCAAAAAGCATACAGAAGGCAGGACTGAAGACAAATACAGCTGCATACCAAAATCTGACCTGTAAAGCAGTGACAACTCTTGATTTTCTTGCTGATATTTCTTCATGACCCTTGGTGCCACAGAAATGGGATAACCCAGGCCACTGACCAGCTAATCTGTGATCTTGCTTCTAGCAATGACCAGCACCTGAACTTTCACTGGTAGGACAGAAAGTTCACAGTAACCTCTGGCCTCTTATGTAGCTCTGTATGCACAGACACTGAGTTTGGCAGACTCATGCTCAGGACTTTGCAAACTGCTGGCTGATGAGAGCTGTCACACAGTTACCTTCTTTCCTTTCCCAGGACTCAGTCAAATGAAGAAATAGTCCACTACCTCTTTCCACCTCTCTTCCCTAACTAGCACAACACAATATCCTCATTTAAACCAGTCTGCTACAGTTAGTCTGCATTTTAAGCAGCAGCCTCCTACAACAATTCCTTATTTAAAAGATTTTACACAATTTTGGTAAAATTTTTTCAGAAAGCACTGGTACATGTCTTGAGCGTTGTCCTCTCTGCTTGAGATTTGAGGCATAATTCCCTCTCACCAGGATAGATCAATGATATATCCATGTGTGTTTCCAGAACTACCCAACAGCCTTCAGATAAAAATCTCACGAGATATTTAAGCCAGATAAGGGAACACTCGTTCATGCATTCTAAACTCAGAAAACATTATTTGGAAAATTTACAGGGTTGGAAGTCCAAAGCCATCTCCTATCAGTTACTCAGGTTTACGAGGCACTGAAGCAGTGCTTCTGCCTGTAGTCACGTTTGCAGCTGTCATTAGCATACACTGACTGCTAGTAAGCAAAACAGAAATAGTCCCTGGAACAGGCGAAAATGACACATCTACTCAGAACTACTGCACAGAGAAGTTAATTCAAGTGACAAAACAAGCACGCATTTCAGTCCTACCTAGTTCATCACAGGTTTGCAAGAGCAAACGAACATACGACAAAAGATGAGAAATTTTTATTAAAATTGCCACCAAAGGGGCGTAAACTCAGGCTTCAGACAGGGCACATTGACCTCTGTCTGACCTAACAAATTTCAGAGAAGCTTTCTAGTGATAAACACCAAAGACTTTAAAGGAGTGTGTGGATGGCACCCCTGTGAGCCAGAAAAACTCAGAGCAGGGTGAAGTGCTCTCTTTATTTGCAGTGTGCTTTACAGCAGCCCCCCAACACCACCCACACACACAAGCTCACACTCAGGGATGCTGGGGCAGAACAGACACAGCAGCAGCAGTGACAGAGTCAGCTTCCTTCACTCTCTGCACTACAGAAGAATTACCTGCATGGTAATTGTTGACTTCTATCTAGCACTGTACACTGTGCTGTTAAAGACAATAAAATGCCTGATTTGAAGAGCAAGTGAGCTGATTTGGATATTACATTCTGGGAAGGAGTAGAAATGTTCTGTTTTGCTTTTGCTTTGACATATTGAATGATGTGGACAACTACTGAAGCTATGGTTTCTTTCTATATTCTACATAAAGAATCTTGTGAGCTACAATATCCCCAAAATTCCTAGTTAAAAATAACAGTCATACTTAAAACACTGATGGATACAAGTATAGTAACTTCTAAATCACTGCATTTAGGTGAAATTCACCATTAATATGTGCATATGACATTATTTTCCGTATTTTCTAGCCCAACCATTTTCTAAAACAATTAGAAAATCTTATTTCAGATAATATTTATGAAGCAGAAGGCAATTCTTCTGCATAAAGGGGAGTAGGAGCAAAAATTCAGGACAAGCAATGTCAGTCCTAGTTCCAAATACACTGTCTGGCTGGGAAGCAACTGAAAACAGCAAGTCAAAGAATTCCATGTTTTAATCACTATTCTCCCATGATTTACAGAATCTATTACTTCTTTTGTTAAAAAGTGTGACTGGAAAAGATAAGGTCAATACAATTTGCTAGTATCCAGGCAGCAAGACCACAGAGCAAAAAAGTAATAATGAGCAGAATTAAAACAGAATTTTTTTGTTTAGTAAGTATGTCAAATACTAAGTCATGGGGGGAAAAAAGTAAATATTTCTGAAAGGAGTGGTAAAAAATTATGCAAGCCCTAGAGAGAACCCTAAACATTTATTAGGCAATATTAACAAAGTATGGTCATACATAAACACCTGTAAGAAAATGAAACATGGTTTCATTAAGAAAATAAATAATTAACTTATATATCATCATGACAGTTCTTCTCATTTAATGTTGAACCTTTGATGCTTGGCACTTTTCTTGCTATGTGGATCCTGTTTGAATCATAACACTCATAAGATAGTTTTTTACCTTAAATGCACAAGTAAAATGTGGAAAATACCAATGTCTAAAAATCCACAAAAAGGTGGCAATATAAAAAAACTGAGAATAGAATAGTTTTTTCAATTGTTTTTAAGCAACTACTGTTTTTAAGGTTTCTGCTTCAGTTTCTAAGTGCTTAAGGCTTGCAATCTTTTGCTATTTAAAAGAACAGCAAAGATCTGAGATGATTTACAGTAAAGGGTAATGTAAATGTACTGCCAAGAAAAATCCCACAACCATTAAGTTCATTACTTGGCTTATTAAATACTGGGGAAAGGAAATGGCAGTCGCAGACAGTGCTTTACCATGTGTACCATCCTTCCTAGGAGCAATTCAGAGGACAACTGTAATTTATGGATAGGTATCTATCCTTTTTAGAAGAAACTGACAGCAACCTTAACACCTAAGCTGAAGAATAAAATGTATACAATATCTAGTGGTCAACTTGGTCACAAAAAGTGTAGTAGGAGCTATTCTGGGGCACTCAAAAGAATGTATCACTGTATTTTAGGCTGCTCAGACTTCTCATTTTACTGTCTGCTTATACAGGAAGGTGAAGTTTTATATATAGCAAGGTGGCAGTGGTGAGGCTTTCACAGGTGCGGTGTCCGTATTTCTATCAACAGAGGCAAAAAAAAAAGAAAACATACAAATCATGTAAAGGAAATAATTACCCTTGGACGACAAACATCTAAATTATCTTGGAAGTCACGAGTAACCCCATGAAAGCACAGCTTGAAGCTGAGAATGGACTTTTAAAAAACAAACTAAATTGAAAAAATATTTGAACAGTTCTACATTTCTACAAAACCCTACGAGAAAAGAAAATCAGTTCACTCATTTAATTAGATGGAAAATATACCTCGGAAAAACCCCATGTTTTGCAAATCATGAAAATCACAGTGCTATTTCCCTTGCAACTAACATACCATCACTGATTTCTGATGTGAAAGACTGTAAAACTGTTAGGTGGTGGAAAGAACAGTAAATTCTGGGTATTTCAGGATTTAAACAGAACTATTTCTGGTTTTATTAGGCATATCAAAATCATGGTTCAACCTCAGCAGTAGGCTTGTGCTTTTAGGAAAAACGTTGTTAAATCAGAAAAAGCTTGTATTTCTTGGCACACAGGCACCATCCTAACAAGTCTCTTTAAAAGCAACTATCTCAGTGGAGGTAATATTTACTGTTTACTGTACTTCTGGTTGTTAGGGGTTACCAAAAAGGTCCTGGTTTTCCATGACATCAGCTGCATTCCACTAGAAATGTGCGCCCAGGAGTTTTAGTAATGACTGTAGCCTCCAACAGTTGAAACCTTGGCCAAAATCCTCCACACCTGCAGACCAGCTGATTAAAATTAAAAAAAAAACCCACAAAGAATTTAACTGGAATTTTTCTGACTTAACTCCTAGTAAAGAGAAATTATCTTTGTTCCTCAAATCTGTTTTTCAAAGATGTTTGGACCAAATTTTGAGTATCTGCTAATTGTTACTTGTTTAATTAATTTTTTGGCTCAAGGCCTCAACTCAGTCTGTCAGAAGTGTAACACGTTCCACACCAAATCTAACAGGTCAAAAGGTGCTCAAATTTTTTCAAAATCAGTATGTCTTATCTGCCTTACATATCTCTCATCTGCTTCTTTTTCTAAAATGCAGCTGATAATATGCCATTGAAATACCATGAAAAGCCAACTATTTGTGAAACATACAGATCCTGTAGTCTTGGGTAAAATCCCATGAAGACAGGAAGATCTCAAGGGCAGGCAATACACTGAACGAAAACAAGCACAGAGCTACACTGGGAACACTGAGGACAAGCCAGAACACCACAGCAGTGGCAGAGATCATCCTCTCTGTGGACAGCACTGCATGTCTAAGTGTGTAAATGACAACCATGGCCACGTTGAGCAGAGTGTGTCTGCCAAGAGCAAAGTAGCTTTGGACTCTTTTGAGTTCTGTGTATGCTACAGATATAACAATTAGCTGTCTGACACGTGGGCACCCCCAGAATCTACTCAAGAGAGCCTGCTCCTACAGCTCACCCAGCTACACAAACCTTGCTGTGTAAACCCAACACAGCCGACAAACCTGTTATATGACCAGCAGCATCCAAGTGGGTTTACTGAACCTGAGGCCCAAAATAAAAAACATCATAACGATACAAGACTGAAGACAACAAAACAGAACTAAGGATTCAGACTCACATTTTCATGAATATCATGTTATCACATCATTAGGGCAGGCAATTCCTAGCACAAGGAAAAGAACCAGTATCAGAATAAAAGGCGTGGGAGTGTTTATATTTTAACATGTACCAGTTCCTGACACTACTTCACACATGGCTATTTCAAGTTCTTATTAAGCATCATCACAACAGAGAAAACTGTTTTACAAGATAACTTAAAATACCATTATTTTGTAATCAGTAAGGAAAGAATTTGAAGTCAATCAGCTCAGCTCTGTTCACATTTTAGACTGGTTTCCTTTACTGAATTTTCTTTAATAATAGAAGCCTACTACAATTAGTAACACACAAAGCTCACCAAAAAAACCTCAAAGGCCCATACTATATTCTCTGTAGAGTCAAATATTAATTTTGAGGGCGAAAAGACCCTATTGACAAAATTATTTATAAGAGACACTTGTAGGCTAAAGAATTGTACCAAAAATTGCTATGTACTTAATATAAACCAGTGCTCTCCAGGCAGAAACTATTCTGTCATTGACAACACATTCACTTATGTTTCTCTGATTTTGGTTTTCAGTCAGCATATGCTTTAAACAAAGTCTACTCTTTCCATATTTGTTTCCTTAAGTGTTTTTTTTTTTAAAGTCCAGTCTTTACTATTGAAAATTGCTATCATCCTAATTTTATATTATTACATATAGTTGTGTCTGCAAAAGCTTAGGTGGAGCTGCACTTATTTCCTGAAGGAAGCAGGCTCACTCCAACCAAAATACTACGAATGTGGAAACTGTAAATGGTTCCAATTTTGCCAGTTAGCACATCAGAAAGAAGAACAATTACACTTAAGAGCTATCATTTGCCCTTGCACTTTAGGTCTGCCAGACCCACTTTAATAGAAAGCAAGTTGTACTCTAGTAGCTCAGAAAGAATTTGTGACAAATCCTAAGGGGACTGGCTTTGTCTTTACCTTAACTACTTTGACAATTAAGGATAAAAGCTGCTTTAACTACACAAACAGGAGGTTTGGGGGTGTCAGCAATCCATTGTCTTTTGGCCAGTTCCACCTTGCACTGCTCAAAACGTAACTGATCTCTGCAGGTGCCTCTGAGGGAAGGGAAAATCACAAAGCACCCCCACAAAGGTGTGCTCCCTGTTCCCACACCACTGCACACAGACCTTTGCACCACAGCCCTCAGGGATGACGAAAGCTATTTGCAGCCATGAATTGCCAGCAAATTTAGATTTGTTATGCTGAAGGAAACAGCACCAATGATTAAACACCCAGCCTTTTGCAAGACCATGTGCGGGAGACAAATGAAAAACCATTATCATTGTGTACAAACGCTTCCATGAACAGCTGGCAGAAACAAAAGTGTTGTCACTGTTTGTGTTAAATTCCAGGGATATTTGACCTCAGCTTATCTTAAGGTCTTGTGAAGCTTTAACTGTACAGTGAATATTTGATGTTAGACATCTCACAGGCTTATGCAATGCTGCTCTGCTCACTCAAATGGCAGATTTACTGCCTCCACCAACTGGCTGCATAGCACATTTTTAAAAAAGACCCACAAAGCTTTTGCCACAGATCCGCAGGCCAATGACCAAAAACGTCCTGCAAGACCAAGGCAGCTCCCAAGCTGGCCTTTTCCTGCACTCACAGGGCTCAGGCTTGATGCACTGGAAAAGGCAAAGAAGGATGAGTTTATATACACATAAAGCAGGGCTGCAGAATAACACATCAGTCACATGATGAGGCAGATATGGACTACTGAGAGAGAAACTAAGACCTGAGGCTTTTTAAACAAGTCATTCTATAATTAGGATACAATTTAATAAAACTCAGAGGAACTCCTGAGCATTGATGGATGATATCTATGGTCAATCATACATCTAGAAAGTATACTTATACAGTGAACTGTGATGTTAATTCAGTCACTGTTTTATATGTCAGGTAAGGAAAACTTTCTGGCAGAAAAATGACAGATAACATACATGAAGGCCTGTTATTTATTACTAAGTTTAAAGAAGCCAAGATCAGTTTGCACAGGCAGTGTTGTCATTACTTTTTTAATTAAACAGGGAAAAATTCTGGGGTGTAACAACCTACCAATATTCAGATCTTAGTGCTTAGGACTCCCAGACCCTACGAGAGTACACAAAGAAACTACTGTATGAGCCATAAAGGGTATAATTAGTTACTTCCCTATCTTTTTTCACACTTCAGTATGTAAGGTCCATCATCTCTGCTTCATCTCTGAAATGCAATTGTACATGAGAAAGTAATTCTTTAAGGAATTTAATGTAAACATTGTAAAATGAAAGAACTCTTACTCTGTTGTTCCTCATACTACCAACTTACGTAGGGGGATAAAAGACATACATTTCGTGAAAGCACAAATCTTTAGGTCTGGAAAACAAACACAACCATGAATATCTGCTGAGAGTCTAGCAGAAATGAGATTCTCATTCACTACTTCTTTCAGAAACATACCCTCAACACAGTATCTAAGAGTATATTAATAACTACACTTACACTGCAGTATCTCTTCAATAACCATTTTGACTAGCTGGTCATCTCCTAAGCTGCAAGCTCAGAAACCAACAATTCAGACTGTATCTGCTTTACTTTGCTTATTGTACGTATTTAGAGAGTTACAAATTTGTTTTAAACTCAAACTAGCTTGCATGTACTTCAGACCTTCCACCACATGATTTATTCACCATATACGCTCACTAAAGTATTCTATTCCTTGTCTGACACAGAGGAAAGTGACAGGAAGCTAAAAGAAAAATACTGTCTGAATACCTAAATCCCTACCTAGTGCATTATTCATTACTGGTTTTGGTGCCTCAGCTACCAGAATGCTGAAACCAAAAATACTTAATCTGATAAAAAACATTAACCACTGCAGTACCTTTCAAGCATTACTGTACACAGACAGAGCTCCATTCTGTTGCCTAGATAATGGGAAACAACACTTATGTCTAAGCTTCAACAAGGATGAATTGCTGACAACAGGTAAATGAAAAGATCTATCATCTAACCAAAAATTTCCACAAGGGTTGTCCATTCTTTTAGAAATAATAATAAATAACCATGCAGGAAAACAAAGAAAATATTCTTGGGTTCACAAAGACCACTTCAATTAGACCACTGACAGCAGAATATTCATCACTATGGACAGCAATTTTTCCTCTATGGAGCACAAGCAAAAGCCATATACTTTACATGCAGCTTTTAGATAAATTTACCTGTAGTCAAAGCCCACCCTCAGCACAACTGAAACAATCTGCATAACAGAGTAGATCTTAGTATTGGTTACCACTATCTTTTTGCACTAATTGATAATTAAATAAGCCATATGAAGCAAAATGTAGAAGTTAGTTTACCAATATTTGAGTATTTCTGATTTCAGATTCTAACTCTCCTTCAGATGTCAAAGCCTGTTTACTTAAAAGGGAACCACCCTTTCCCCCTTAGTCTGAGGAAACTCAAATTTGAACCAGATTCCAGATCCAATTTGGACAAATTCGACCTTGTAGATGAACTAACACAAGAAATGTGACTTCACCTTTGCGATCCTCTCCCTTTTTCCCCCTTCCTCTCCGCTCCAGGTTGCACACTGATTGGCTCCAAATCAACAACATTTTTTGGGGATTGGGCTAAGTACCCAGGAATTCAGAAGAACTTCCCAGATCACAATAAATCCATGCATTATTTCTTTTGCAGACATACAGAATAAATGTTGATTCATTTTGAATTTAATATTTATAGACATCCTTCATTATACATTACTGGTCTCAAGATCAGAAAGAAAATAAGCACACTAATGTGAGAGGGAAAAGTAGAGGGGACTTAAGCCAAACTAAAGCTGAGCTAGTGCCTCTCCATGCAGTTACGACAGAAGCTGTCAAGCCCAGCTGAACAAACAGCTAACAGACAGAAATTCTGAATAGCAGCAGCTTATTTTGAAGTATAACACATTAATTTCAATCCCCATGGAAAAAGTAATCACCAATTGGCTTGAAACAGCACCAAGACTAGTTCAGCAGAACCATTTCCTTCAACAAACACACAGCTTGCTCTCAAGCACAGGAGGATAGAATGGCACACAGTTCATTTGCTTTTGCTCTGCTCCCTCCACCTTCAAATATTTGTGTTTGGGATAATGTTGACCAGTGGGACATATGTTCCTGTGCCTCAAATTCTGTCGAGCTGAAACTGTGTTCTTATCTTGTTCTACTTCCCTAAAGAGAAATTAATTATACAGAAAGTAAAAGTAAGAAGAGGAACTTTTTTTTCTGCCATGCCTTTCATGTCAATGACCTGAAAACACACAGTACATCTGGAATTGAACACAGCAGCTCTTCTGCAGCTCACAGTAACAGCATACAACAAACTGGGTTAAAAAGTAAATTAATATAGCTGTATGCAACTTCTTCTTACTCTATCCTATAGTTATGGTAATTCAAGGTTCAGCCTCTGGCTATTTTCCCCCATTCATTGCTTCACTCCTGACTTACTTCTGACCTAGATGTTAGGAAAATCCCATTCTTAAATCCTGCCAGAAGTCATAAATCTCAGAGTTAAAGCAATAAAAGCTTTGCAGTGGTTTAGAACAATACTAAACAAAGCAGAAATGGGTCACAAGAATAAGTAAAACAAAGTAGAATTAAGGAAAATTAGGCAAGAAAAGGGTGAATTCAAAATGGTCCTAGAAATACAAGTTACTGAGTTACTGATGTATTGAGTATAATTGTTAAAGTGAACATGCATTGAAGTAGTTAAGTAACAGACTAAAGAGCAACTGAATTATAAAATTACTGAAAGGGAAGATCACACACTCAGCTACAAGAAGGGCCTAAAAAGTCACACCAGAACCCGTCATGTATTCTGTAGTATAAACAACCATAAGAGCTGACAAGGAAAAAATGTTATCATGTTCTGCTATTAAAAGCCAAAACTACAATATAATACTCTCAAAGGGCAAGCTTGAGGAAAAGAGCACATGAAGCCTAGACATGGCCAGCAGGTAATTACTTATTATATCCATTTTTCCTTGACACTTGAAAGAAAAAGATACAAAGAAAACATATTTTGAAGGTTCCCTGGCAGACAAAATGCTTGCAAATCACTTTCTGAAACACAAGTTCTTGCATGGTTGCAGTCAAACTGGACAACAATATGGGTCTTTTCAGGAGTCATGCATAACTGAGTATTAGTCTGAACCATATTCTGTGGTAGCAGATCTTACATCTTTCAGAAACACATGATTCTGGTTGGCAATAAACCCCTTTAGGAACAAAAGATATTATAGAATCTCTTATGGGAAAAAGCATCTGAAGGCAAACAAGAGCTACACCACACTGAGGAGCAGATGATTCCAGCCATCAGATCAGCTCTGCAGCCCTGGACTTGAGACAAGAATTACACAGATTAACTCTTTTCCAGCTGTTTGGTTTCCCAGAGTCATTCGGGTCTTTTGGAGACATGACGTCAGCACATCTGTGATGCCAGGGAGGAGCCAGGTCAAGATGTCAAGGATTTCAACACTGAACTGAGCGTGAGCTGTGCTACAAGGTCCAGGAACAGTTTCAGATTCAAGATGAAACAGAACAGGACAGACATAACAGCTTCCAACCTGGAGAGAGCAGTTAGATTCAAAAGGGAAGAGATCACAGGATCACAAAAAGGACAGTGGAAAGAGTACAGCCTTGAAGGATATGAGTACATAATAAAAGAAGCTAGAACAAGCCCCAGGAAAAAAAAAAGGAAAAACCCCAAAACCTCATGAAGATGGTCCATAACAGTAACATTTAATCCACATGCCATTTAAATCTACTGAAGAATGTATATTTTTAAGTTAACACAAAGACTGAATGCTTAAAATTCCTCAAATTGTAATTTCCTTGTATTATAAGTTCTAAAATAATTTCTTTTTACCAGCTAAGAAATGACCATTGTGTTTTCCATTGCATCCTTCCTTCCAAGTGAGACAAATTTTGCAAGCTCATATCACAGTCAGCTATCCTTTCAGCATGGCAAGGAGGAGAAAAATTAAAACAAAATTAAAAGAGGCAAACCAGTAATAGGCTGCTATTAATGCCAAGCAAGTGCTAAACACAGAAAAGTGGAAAATAATTTGGATTCTTTAAATGCAATTTTACTTAAATTTTACACTTCAGAAGAAACAGTCAAAGCAAAAACGCTTGTTACCAAGTCATAAAGTAATGTACAGAGTCTTTATTAAATTGAGAAAGAAAAGTGCACCACAAAATGTATCAAAGAACAAAGAAAATGCCAATTGAAAAAACCTCTATTTCCTTACAGGTTGTCAAATCTGTCTATTAAATGGGTTGGAAGACATTGTGTCCAAACAAACAGAGCAGAAATCACTAACATTAACTCAGCACAATAGTGCTTGTCCTGAGAAACAAACGGAGGTCACTCCTGTCTCTTTTTACAAAATCCCATGAAATCTTTGGTTTGTACCCAAATTCTCCCCAGGGAACATCACTGCTTAACTTCAGCTGCATAAACAACAGCCCTTCTTCCAAATAATCTAAAAACAAATAAACTGTGCCTTTTAAGTATTAGTGATCCATAAAAGTACTGTCAGTAATTAAAAATATAATGTGGTTTTCAGTACTCAGGCTAAACTCTAAGCTGGGAATTATTTCTAAGCTATTTGATGATAAAATGAGTTGTCCACAATTGGGAAAAGATCTCCTTTATAGGATGGGCCCACTCCAACAGGGTACACAGCAATGAATCGAAGGAGAATTAGCTTTCACAGTAGTGCTCTACATTGTTCACAAGTCAGATATAGCTGAGGAAGCATAGGTCAGTGTTGGATTAGGACAAAGACAAATACTGTCTTTTGGAAAAAGGAAAGTGGTTTAACCCCTGTTAAACCTGTTACACCTCAGTTGCTGATTTAACAGATCAGGTGATGCAAGTGCTCCCATTCGCTTCAGGGCAACCTCCCATGCAAGCCAGCCCAGACGACTTTCTGATGAATGGCCCAAAGAGCATTTATGCAATCTGTCAGCTTGGTGATAACAACAAGCAACACCAGGGTAATTTCTTGCACTGTCACAGCTAAACATGCAGCTAGCCTGCCCATGGCATGAAGACCTCACAGAAATAAATGGAAGATAAGGGAAACCCAGTGACTCTGGAAAGCTAAAATTCTTCACTGGGTGTGATCTGGGTAACAGCAGCTTACATACAAATCTTCTCAATAACAATTTCAAAAAGCATAAAAACAGGAGATCTAGAGTCCTTTCCAATTCAATGCCTCAGAAAAGCAGGCAAATGGAGAGCTCTTCTTGGACCATGTAAAGGAGCAGCAGCCAGGGCAATCTGCTGCTCTGAATCACCTCTAAGCATTAACATACAACTGTCCCAACCATGTAGAAATCCAATCTGCTTCTATGAAGTGGTTTTGGTATTTAGTTCATTAAACTTCAGTATCCATTCTTGTACAGTGTCCTGAAAGCTCTAAAGCAAAAAGATGATGCAAGACCTCTAGCAAAACGAGTCCAGTTTCCCTTCTCGACACTTCTCAGTAGGGCAAAAAGTTGAGTTGACACTGTGCAATCTTTGCAAATTGAACAAACCTGAATGCTACATGACAAAACCATCTTTTTCCCACCCTGAGGGGGGGTGGTGTATATCTCTCACAAGTGTCATATTACTTCAGATTAAGCTAAGGAAGACTCAGAGCTTAAGATGCTCTTCTTTCGTTGTTTATCCACTGCTCCCATGATTTTTCAAGATTCAACAAAGCTTCATAACAAATTTAAAAAGCAACTCATTTTATCTCATCTACTACCCAAAGCATGTACTAATAGTTTATCTAGGGACTTCTTTTTTAAACAGCAGCAGAAAAATGGAATATATAAGGTATGAAAAAGACTATAGCAGACAGAGCAGTATCTGTGCCTATTTCTGTCTTCTGGACCTTTTTTTCCCTGTTAAACTGGACTCAAGAATCCCCTTTCCTAAATTCATGGCCTGAAAAAATACTCCTGTGCCCATCCATACCCTAGCTTACTTTCTTGTTTTCTGGCTTCAAAAATTT
The DNA here is from genome assembly GCF_047830755.1 of Zonotrichia albicollis. Classification (NCBI taxonomy): domain Eukaryota; kingdom Metazoa; phylum Chordata; class Aves; order Passeriformes; family Passerellidae; genus Zonotrichia; species Zonotrichia albicollis. Next base: position 26,468,925 of record NC_133824.1, on the reverse strand, counting down.
GTTAACCCTATCTCTGTGTTTAAGTCCAGTCATAGACCATCTCATGCTTTAAAGCCCTCTGTTCATATAAATATTTTCTATAGAACAATGTATGACATGCCAGCTCTGAACACAAGGCTGAAATATTCCTAAACTCCAGTCTCAGCCCTCACAGCACTGTACTGAAATCGCTCCAGACCACCACCACCACCTTCTTTGACAACTTTGGAAGTTCGGCAGTATCAAATTTAAAACTGTCTAATACTGCCAACACGAAATCTCCATTAGTGACCAGTGTCCACTCACCCACACAGAAATATTTTCATTATCTTTTAAATGGAATCAGCACTGAAGAATTAATCTATGCAAACAGAGACATCATCTTAAGTCTCAAACAAGAGCAGCAACATCAGCTATATCCTGGTAAAAACTCAAGTGTGACAAAGCCTTTTACAAGCAAAACCAGCTGCTTTAGTTCTATTAGGCAGCTCCATAGTACATATGGTTTTCCTGTTTTTCCACTTTGCCTATCCTGATCACTTAAACTATATTTTCGTTGAAAATGTAAAACAATCCCAATCTTCAGGCTTCTATTTCGTGGAATAAGAACTATTTTGTCATGTGATAAGAATCACCAATCTTTTAAAGAACTGTTCTCCTAGCTGACATTTTGATTTTTGAAGGTAGAATCTCACACTCCATTTGTTACACATGCTATACCAAAAAACAGTTTTGGAGGCCTTGGTCTATGCTCAGATAAAATTGAAAACTCTATTGGAACTTAGGTGATCTGAAAAGCAGAATGCAATATCTCACTGCACGTGACTAAAAGGATTTGACAGGGAACAAGACTGCTTTATTCTGTTATATAAAAATCTACATAAACAGAGTCATTGACAAGGAGTCATCTACACTGAGTTTCCAGTCTAATCAGAAAAAAAACATAATAAATGAGCATATAAGACAATGCAGCAAGACAAAAACATAGGATAAAGTATGTTGACAAGATTACATGCATATTTCCTTGAATTGTGCAGAGATTTTACTCACAGAGGTGCTGCAATAGCCAATGAACTGACAAAAATATTGTCAGCGTTTTCATTGACTGACTTGATCATCATATACTTCTCTCAGCAGCAAAATCCTGATGAACTGCAATAAAGTCAGAGGAAACTGTGTCCTCCTCCACAGGAGCTGTCCTGTCACATCTCAGCTAAACAAACTTAATGAATTTTCCACCTTTGTCATAATGCAATTGTTTCTATTAAGCATCACAGATAATCTTATCTGCTTGGTATTAGAGCACACAGTTTGGTGGTTTTAAAAATAATTCTGCCTGCTCAACAGACCCTGGTAATTTTCCTCTTGAGGGCAACAGCTGCAGAACATTCTGCAATGTATTCATTAAAATCCCAACACCATGAGCGTTCTTTCAGGTCAGACAGGCTGCTCCTGCTTTTCAGCTAACCTACCATGAAATATGCATCAGCCTTCAAAAGGAGAAACCGCTGCAGATGACGAAAGGCTCAAACAAACATCCATTGACGATAAACTCCAGTCAGAAGGTTGAAAACTCCAGTATTAGTTTGTCACTAATGGACTGTCCTAAGACTGGATTCTGTACTTGAAAGCCTGAGCCTAGTTGCCAGGTTTTTCTGTACAGACTTCATGGAGGTTACAGATTGATGTCACTCTGCTCAGCCACACAAGGCCATAAATGGCTGAAGAATTCAGCTCTCTTAAGAAGTGACAAAGGTATTTAATTTGCAGCATGCCACTGACTTAAAATTGGGGGTTTTGACCTGAATCACTTTTGAAAATTCTAAGTAGGCCATGAGCATCCAGTTACCTTATGAAATCTGCAGCTATCTCTTTTGGTATTTTTCCATAGCATGTAGGTAGTCTTCCATCCAAGTATGCATTCTGCCTCCACGCAACTGCCTTGGCTCTAACCTTTCAACTAAAACCATTTTGTTTTACTTTTGAAATCTGTCCTTTGCTGAAGGCTTCCAAAAATGGCTACAAAGCTACATAAGAGCCCATCATAATCTGCATATTTTGATTTGCAGCACATTGGGAGTTGTCTTGGGCTGACTGGGATTGGAAAGGTAAAATCTAGTACTGATTAAAGTCCTATAACCTTTTCCCACCACCAAAGTTCACATGTTTTTATGTAAACTTTATCCTGTTGGTATACATACACTCATCACAGAAAACCATCTACATGCTCTTCAGTTCCTCATTTTGAAGGGCATAATACCCTCCATCAAATTTCTAATTATTAACTCTCCACCCTCTCCCTGAATTATGTTCAAAGGCAGTTTGTAAAGAGGAACAGGCATGGCATTGCTCCCAGGCACAAACCACTGCTATTCTCTTGCAGTACAACAGCTGTTACTAAAACATATAAATAAATAAATCCCCAAGTGAAATATTTGTCAACACAGAATTAAACCTGTTTTTGTTGAAACAAACTAGATTTCAGACTGATTATGTCTACAATAGATAATCAGGCTTTTAGGCAGGAAAGGATGAGCATGAGAAAGATCTGTGATTGACTTGTCTAATTCAATATGGGATCACTTCTCTTACTTGGCTCGAGATGTTGATCAGAGAAATAGTTATAACTTGTTTAATATTAAATACATTACAGAAGAACTCTAAGACTTAAATGAAGAAAAGACAATTGGGAGTCCTTTAAGACTCATTGCAACAATTCCAGCTACAAAATATGAAAAAATGCAGCAATTCCCCAAAAGGAGCTTTGTGTAATGTGGAACCAGTCAGTTTAAATTCTGTGAAAAGTGGTTTTGCTTTATTAATTTTTTTTTCATTTAAACATTCAAGTTTCAAACATGTCACATTTTTCTGTGTTAACAGGCATAAGTTAAGATTGCTTAACAAGGTAATGAAAGGGCTAACGCAAGCCATACCTCTTTTTCCCCCACTCATTAGCATTACTGTATATGCATCTTGTAAGCTCCAGCAAAAAAAGAGAGGCAGATTCAGTTGCCAAGAGTCCCAGTCATATTATTAATGCATATACTACTTATGGTCATTATTCATCAACCTCACTCAAGGTTGCTCAAGTGTCAATTATATGCTTCCTATCAATGTGGTCCATGTGCTCTTTATCCTCAAGACATTGCTCCTGGCTTTCTTCAAAGTCCTGCATTCACACCATGCAGCAGCACAGCAGTTACAGATGGCACTAGAAGATGACTAGAAGATTTATTATCTCTTAAATTGATTAATTCATCAATATTCTGCAATTCTGAAGATAAATTACAGGATAGCAAGAACAAAAAGAGACACACAATCATTCATCAGCCATTTTTCCAAAGCTGATCCAAAGCTGTGCTTTTTCTTTTCCTGGACTGCTTGCTGCCCAAAGGAATGGCATCTTTACTTTTTCTAGAAAACAGATTTTTTTTGCACTGGAGCGGTTGGAGAGAAAATTGAGTAACAGCAGTTCTTTAGCAGCACCTCACAACCACTTCAACTTGTAACTCTGAAAACAAACATCTGATACTTTCCTTTCAAATATCCAAACCACAAAGTTTTCCTCCAGGTATCAAAGAAACAGAATTCAACTGTACCATGTGCAGGAATTCAGACTGGAGTGGTGGACTGAGAGGACACAAACACTGGGAGTTTTTTTCAGTTAAAACACAAACAAATGTTGAAAGGTATTTAAGAAGCTAAATAAAAATTCAGCAAAAACAAATTCATCAAAATAATTACATACTACAGGATAATGTCTTAACATCAGTAGCTCTTGAATCAGTTGTCAGCTTTTGAAAAATATCACCCCTATGATGATCAAATACTTCTAAATGGAAGGTAAAATTCAATTTTAGAATGGAAGCCCAGATTGTCAGTGTACCTCAGCTTTCATCGGCAGAGCCTGTGCATTTTGTATTTCTACAGAGCAACCAGTTACAGTTCTAATTTTCAGTTTTGACCCAGGGTTTCTGGCTTTAGCAATTAAGGACCTAGGCTATACAGTTCTTTTACAAAAATCACAGCCTATTAAAACTCTTTTAATTGTTTTCTACATATCAGATATATGAGACCTTTCAATAAGAAATGACAAAGTTACTGAATGTATCCTGAACTTCAGTAAACTCCCTTTTTACTTCAGGGAACTGACCTCTCTAGAAACCTCTGATCCATCCTATGCAAAAGTCTGGCAGGAATTAATAGCTGAGCTCTTAAATATTCAGCAGAGCCAAGTGCACATACATATGTTTCTGTGTTCAGTCTACTACTTTCATCCTTTCCATCTATTTACTGAACCTCCTTTTCCTGTTTTATTTACTTAGGCTCCAAAGACACATGGTAAATATTTCACAGGGCAACCAGATATGGCAACTTCACCAAGCTCAGCGACGATGGAAAAAACTGTAAAGCTGATGCTCCTGGTCCTCTGTTCTGTTTCCTTTTAATGGAGTGCAGCTGAAATGCAGCTGGAAAACATCTGTCAGCTTTAATTTCCCAAATCTGCACTAAAATAACAACTACAGCTTGATCATATGATAATTACCTCTGAATTAGTACCCTGGATTTGAGACATTACACACAACTAGAAATTAGCCAAGAGCCTGAGGATGACAATAAACACAAGGCTGAAAAGCTTGGGGTTTTGGACATAACTCATCCTTGTTAGTTCAGTGCATTCTTCTATTAGGTAAACATCTGAGGAACAACATTAATGCTTTGCTCTTCCTCAGTGTTTTTGAAATACTGTCCTCAAAAAAAACCCTCCACAAATACTAGAACACTCCACTGTGAAGTAGGTATGTACATGAAAAGTGATCATCTGAAGCTAAAGGGAGCCTTAGCCTTCATATTGAAAAGCAATCAAATTCAGCTTCTAGTGGCTGGTTGTTTCATCTTTAGAAACTACAGGTTTTTTCAAGTAATTTATGAACAGAAAGCAGCTAACCGCCCCCCATTTTTCTACTTAATAAACTGCCTTGATGAAAAACATAATAAATGTTTGAGACAGACAAATATAAATATTTATTTTAAAATACTTTAAGAAATAAAACAGTTTATTAAGTTTATGTAGTCTTTCTGCTCAGAGATATGGGTTTATCAACTAGACTCAGGAGATCAAAAAATTTATCTGAGTAGACTGTTTCACAGAAGATTAATTTGGTCAATACATACAAGTCGACTATTGCCAAAGTGTACCTGCACTTTCCTCAAAAGGAGGAAGCAAGATCTGCAACTCACTCTAACTTGAACATTTCTTCCCATTCTTTGTAATCTTTTCCTGTAACCATGTCATCTAGCATTACTTGCCACAACCTTACAACATATAAACATGACTAACTCCAGAAATCAGAGGCAAGAAAAAAAAAACACACCAAAAAATATGCTGTTTGCTGACCCACTCTGACCATGACATCCACTAAACATCCCCAGCAAGTAATTTTTAGATTTTAAATATAACGAAGCACAGCAGAAATGAAGTGACAATAACAAGTTCTACATATTAATATAAATCATCACTTCATAAATATTTACAAAAATAATTTTGAAATAGTATTTTGAAATAAACAACATTTTTGGCAGATTTAAGATCTCAGCAGAATTAATTTCCCATTGATATGCAAAAAAGCAATAGAAGTTTGATGACTTCATAGCAAATGCATTATTGTATTACAAATGACACTTAGCTATTTATATCATAGCTATTGAATTTTTAAGAGGACGCCAATGTCCCATTTTTCCCAAGATTTAAACCTAACTCGAGGAAAGCATTTTGCACATGGTCCCTTAGCATGTAAACAAAACTTCTGGGGGAAAGCTCAAGGACATGAGTTACTATAGTTTTCATGTGGCAGTCAGCCCTTATTCAAATCACCAATACACTGAGGTACCTTTTTTAAATATCAGAAGACTTAAAAGATCATTACACTAATCCTGAATATGCCTCCTTTTAAAACACGTGAGGTTACGAAGAGAGAGAAAAAAACTCTTAAGGAGTTTGAGGGATGCATTGTTTACAAAAATGGGTTTTTAACATAGAAACCAAATATATTTGGGTTCTGGTCTTTTCAATGACACTGCTGTTTTCAATTAAATTATTTTCCGTTGTAAATAAAAGTTATTTCAAATACCTACATCTAACTTCAACAGTTTCTCTTTAACCTTCACATCCACTGATGTTACGCCACAGTGTCAAAACAGATTTCTTGATTAAGCATCACACTTGTTCCTGCCCAGCATAATACCAGACTTATTAATGCCAGCCTCCAGCCAGCTCTTCTCCAACAGCTGTGCTGCACTTCATTGTTATGCAACACTGAAAATAATTCCAAGTTTTCCCTGTGAGAATGATTGCAAAGAACTAATTTTCTCTGGCTTTAGAGTCAAGATTTAATACAAGTATGTCAAGCAATAATCTGAAACCGGCCAACTTTTTCACATCCATCTCCCAAGTGAAAACTAAAAAAGCAAAAAGCAAGCTTTAAACAGAGAGGTAATTTACAGCAGCAGTTTAAACTGACAATGAAGAATAAAGGCCAGAGGAGAAAGTTAAGAGTACAAGGCAATAAGAATTTTTTGCAGAAAACAAGAAGTGCCTAGAAGCAAACAGTACAATAAAGAGAAAATTGTTACCCTAACACCTTTCATACATTTTCCAAGAAACACAAAAGCAAAGTCCATTCATAAACATGCACCAGGACTGCAAGGCTCTGACAGAGGAAAAACAGGATTTTGTGTGGGGTTTCTCTATGCATACATGGCATGAAGTTCTTCAATGAACAAGTTTATGACTTGGAAATCTCATTAACAAGTAACTCCTACAAAATTTTGAAATCCACCACAAAAGCAATACAAGCAAGAGTAAAGCCAAAATAGGACTAGTAAGAGTGAACTGAATGTTTCCCGTGCTTGGACAAAACACAAACCCAAGTGGCAAAACCATAGCCAGTTAAAAGGAGTTTGACACAGCGTAAGAGGAATTTCAATGTCTGTCTGAGCTGATGAAGAACTCAGCAAATCAGACGACCAAGCAAATTTACAAAAAAATCCCATATCTTTATACAAATTTTTAACTGCTTAAAAGACTGGAAGATGTCAGAAACTAAGATTATTGACCTGAAGCTCTGCAAGGTGAATGTTCTCATAGATCTAATCCTGAATGTGACTTTTACTTTGCTCTGAGAGGCCCATTCTTTAGACCCCAATAAACACCATTGCTCTTTGAGGATTATCTGCAAAAGCAGCAAACATTTTGCATAAAGCAATAACTTTATTCTTAAAGAAGAAATTTTTGTATAAGACACAAACTGTCACTGATAATTGCACAGGCTGATAGAGTCAGGCCAGCAGAGAAGTCAAAACTTCCCCTGGGAGATGTGGGTGTTTTACACCTTTACATCAGGGCACGTAGCTCCGAAATATCAGGGAGTCAGGAGTCACCATCTGATCTGTCTAGGCTTAGTACTGAGAAAAATGTATTCTGGTTCAGTTTAGAATCAAGTGTGGGAAAAGTTAAGCCCTACTCTTTTCCATGCCTGAACTTTTAAGTCTTGATCAATATGTGGTAAATGTTTCTTCCTTGAAGGAAAACATAAATGAAATAAATTTGCAATGCTCTAATAATACAGTGCAAAACTACACAGTTCCAGATACAGCCCTTCCAAGTTCCTTTAACATGAGTAATTCCATAAAAGTTACAAAAGATAAGTGGGCCTTAATTCATTTGTTTTGATGCTCTCTCTCTCAATTCATATGAATCAATATAAAACCCAACAGTATTTATTAAGCAGGAAGTTGAAAAGCAAACAGGATCACCAGAGACAGTAAAACAATGCTGCAGGAAGAGCTCTAGTTTACTTGTTCTAAATGCACAACTCACACTTTTTTGATATATTGTTATGACACATACATTTTGTGTAACAGCAGGATTCAGAAACATGGACCAAACTTAAAATTCACATCTGAGGGCAGCTCTCCCATGCCTGATGAGCATCACAGAACTCCACTTCTTATCATCATAAAAATGGCAGTTTCCCACATTTATACTGCCACTTAATTCATAAAGTAGACCTGACATGCTTTTGAACACTATTCTGAAGTTTTCCTGACTTCTGTGTTCTAACTAAATCAGTTTTTCTGCAGGCATCAAAATACATAATTAAAAGTCACAGCAATTTTCTTAACAAACATACTCCAAGAGCTATTGCTTCCCATTACTCAAGGCTAAGGGCCAGACATGTAGTTCCATTACAAGCACCCTACAGAAACATAGAAAAACACTCATAAAAATGCATTTGTTTATGCGGCAAAGAGATATGAATGAAAGAATGCTTGTCATAGAAACTACCATAATATTATTAGAGTTTATTCAACCTGCAAGAATTTTATCAAATCTTAAATCATGTTCCCTTCCTTCTTTGCTCCCCACACGCATCAATGGACTCTTGTGTTATGGTTTGCAAATATTTAAAGTGGTGTGTCAAGTCCTGCTGCAGAAGCCTGATGGTCATGCTATGCTATGAATAAGAGACTGAAAGCAGGGAAAACAGTTCCTAAATCAAATTACAACTCTTGGGGATAAACACATTTCCAAATGATGTAATTATAACAATATGTCACACTTTGCTGAAGACCTCATATAACATTAAAATAAAGAATGAGTGGGTAGGAAATATAAGCAAAGGATGACATAATATTGGTCTGTGCCAGTTTCTGCCTGTTTTCAATCAGGCGAGACATCAGAGAGTAACTTGGGAGGGGGTGAAAAAAGCCTCACTAACAATCAAGGGAATTTCTGTTAAAGTCAGAGGCCTGTGTACCAAGATCACATTTGACCTTGTAATATAAATAAAGTAACCTTAATGAAGTGTGTACAGAGCCTGGGAAAGACAAGCCCCCCTGCCTACCCCCTCATACTGAGTCCCAAATAAACACACCAATATGACTTAAGACATGCTTGCAGAAAAGTTTATTATTTTATTTTCACCTCTGTATGTATCCCATGCCAGTAACAACTGCTGCATCACAAGCTCTTAATTTAGTCCCTTTTAGACATAAGAGGAACTTCTATGGTTGATCCTAAACATGCCTGGACCAAATAACTCCTAAACGAGCCGACAGAAAACATATCTCAAACTCAATGAAATGCTTTGCGTGCACGAGTGAAACGAGTCCTATCTGGTTCAGACCTGAATCCTTGGTATGGTAGTAAATCACATTATCAGCCTATAAAGTGAAGTCACTTGATTCTATCAAAACTGAATAAACTCCATTGTGGCTTTGCTATAATCCCCTTATGAGAACTGTGTGCATCATTATTTACCCAACTGTTATGTGGGTGGAAACAGGAGACATTCACCTCTGGCAAATATGTGTGCAACTTCTCTCAATACAGTTGCACCTGCTTAGACCAGCAATAAAGCTTGTCTATGATGACATATTATCTAGAGGTAGAACAGTTCCTGTTTTGTCTGAAAAATTAAATACTTCCAAACATGTCAAGTTACTTGCAAATGCTGCCCATAAAGGAAAGAGGAAAAACATTTGGAAGTATTAATTCCATAAAACATTGAGCTTCTGGAGCCGGAAATCTTGAGGAGATTCACGCCCTCCCCTGCACTCCCCTTCTGCTAGGAATCTTCCATGACAGTCCTGGAGCCTGACATGCCATGGTTCTTGCTTGCACAACAACAGTGTCTTTATTGGGAATCCAGAAAAGCTCAGTGCTGAAGACAACTGCCAGAGAAAAAGCAGCTCTCTGCCTATTTAGTGGCATCTTTCCAGATGCCTTGAGGGAAGACAGAAGGAAAATAACTGCTGACTAGAAAAGAAAGAGGGAAAGGGAGGGAAAGCAATGACAAACCAGCCAAGCACATGTCCTCTGCCAGACCTTCTTACAGATTCAGCCATTCACACACACCTCTTCCCTCAAACTCCCTTCTTCATCTCTATCACTCTCAGTCTCATTAAAAAACCCTTTTTCTCTAATAAGCCTGAAGTTTCTCCCAAATCTGGCCATTCTCATATACCTCAAAAAAACTCCAAAAAACAACACAAAAACCCAAACACAAGAAAACCATAAAAGTCACTTCACCTTATGCCATTACCTACTTAACTACTCTGACCACACTTGCTACATATTTCCTCTTCCTTTCATATGTCTGAGTTACTTTTCATAGTACGGACTTCAAAACACCTCACACACTTGGGAACACCATGATGTAATTATGTGTTTTAAGGATGACTACAACCAGGATTATAAAGACAACATAAAACCAAGTTTCCCTTGAGTGAAATTCCTTCCTTCCAACCAGTTTATCAAAGGAATATGGTTCAAAGCTCCCACTGTCTACTAATAAAGACAGCTGATCTACCAGAACTTCCATTCATACAGAAATAGAAGCTGCCCTTTAAATAGGACCTGGCAAGAAATACTGGAATTTCTACGCTTTCTGATCTTAAAAATGCCAACTAAAAATTGAGTGAACTCATTCAGCTGACATCATTGATTTGTATTTCTGGGACTTGTCTCAATTTTAATGGAACACATACCTCAGTTTTAATGAACTGGCTGTCCAATGACGGACCAGGTAGTCTGAAAGCCTTGCCCAGCTCATTCTGATTTGACACAGGTTGGGTGAGTGCCAGCAGCATGAAACAGCACCCAGTGAAATCTTCATGTAACATTTTCAGAAATACGTGATAAATTTTTACTATTTTATATGATCAATTACAATAGCCACGAGCACAAACCACTTTCCCTACGTAAGCCATGCTGCATCTGCAGAGAAATACAGCCAACCACAACATGCAATTCCCAATTATTATGGGGGCCAGGTACACAAAGATTTTGTTTAACTAGTTGCTGATATTGAAGCACAGACGTTTGGAGACAACCACTCACTGAAACTTTGCCAAGATTGCATTCATCCTCCTCCTCTACACAAATTACAAAAACACTGATCTCTTCCTTGTGGTGACCAGCAACAGGACCCAACGGAGTGGCATGAAGCTGAGTCAGGGAAGGTCTAGGCTGGATATCAGAAATAGGCTCTTCACCCAGAGGGTGACTGGGCACTGGAACAGGCTCCCCGGAGTCACAGCACTAAACGTGACACAGTTCAAACAGCGTTTGGGCAATGCTCTCAGACACAGGGTGTGACTCCTGCGGTGTCCTGTGCAGGGCCAGGAGCTGGACTTGATGATCCTTGTGGGTCCCTTCCAACACAGCTTACTCTGTGATTCTGTAATATATCTAATAAATAAAATATCTACAGTAAATACAGTGAATACAAATTCACTGCATCCTATGAAATTAGGCCTAAGCACCAAAATAAGTGCCTGAAGATTAGTGACTGACAGAGCAGTCAAGTAACTTCACCTGGTCCCTCAGCCTCAGGAAATTTCCTAGAGTCAAGTGAATGCTGCTACAAAATTAACAATCAACAGACTATAAATTCATGTGCATTTTCTACACTATATTTACTTAGCATTCACGAAAAGTAGTGAAATTTATTTATAGCTGTATTCAACACTACCTTTAATTCCATAAAATTTTCATGCCAATGCATCACAAAGCTCTTTGTTCATTTACAAAGCTGCTTGTTTACAAGGAGTTCTTCCCTATACTTTAGGACACAAAGTTTATTATTTAATTAGGCTGAAAAGAAAATCCTGTACAAAGCATCAAGGCTTTAAACACTCGATTCAACATAAATATTGTCCGTATTTCCTTTATTATTATTCCTTTATATCCTCTCAAATGGTGAATATGATGTGTCACACATGCCATAGAAGTAGACAGCAACATGTGAGAAAATTGTGCTTGTATTACTTAGAGACGAGCACTTCATGTTACACAGTGGCAATGAAGCTGCAAAAGCTACAAACTAGTCTCTCTATGTGAATTTCTACAACCTAAATGTAGTGACCCCCCCCCCCCAATCTCCAAGTTGTTCTTAACACCACTTCCCTTTTCATTTTGCTTAAAGCCTCTGGCCCAAAAATTAAACTCAATTATAGTAACTGAATGACACAAGTCCAGCTAACAGTTCTAATTTGTTCTAAGAAACCCAGATTTTGAAAAGCAATTCCATGTCAAGGTATTTTGTCACTCAAGTCAATTGAAGCAGCTAATTCTCCTGATTTTGTGAGTGAATTAAGTCATTTGGTATCCATCTGGCATGCACATGCACAAAAGATCTGGTAAAAGGACCAGTGAAGTTTCTAAAACAGAACAAAACTTCTTTTGAGTTCCATGAAATGCAGTTGATCCAAACTAACTGCTCTTCCTCTCTATTAATATTCTAAGTGAAATGTTGTAGTGCCTCACTCCTACATTAATTTAATCATCTTTTGAAAGAAATAGGCTTTTCTCCATGTATGTAAAATCTACAAGCTCAAAAACTGTGTTTCTGACTTGTGACTTATAGTCCAGGTATCTCCCCTGCAAAAGACAATTCATTTATGTTTCATTCCTTCAGGTGCTTTTTGAGTAAGCTGTCATACTTGGATTAAATGAGTTCTCATTCGTTTGGCAGCTAATAATGCAGGAAACCAAAAACCCTTCCAGTTGATTGAGTTCCCTCAATAGGAGAGCTGGCATTGACTCACACAACTCCAATTAAGTGGAACAATAACAGTATCAGGTTACCTTCTAACAATAGCTCCAGTGTTATTTGGCATTGCTGTCAAATGTCTCAAGATGAAGACAAACATGTAAATTCATGGAGATCTCCCAAGAATGTTTTCCCATTGAGAAAAAAAAAATCCAAGAATAATAACAAGGGGGGGGTGGTTTTTGTTATTACTCAGACTTAAAGGACTCTTACAAACACTTCTACCTTTAGAATTACTACCACTCACATAAGAATTGAGTGTTCTCAACAGTACTATTGCATAGTTGAGGATACAAAACCTAAAGGGAAATAAACATCAATGACACTTGAACAATGACTAAACTACAAGGAAGACACAACTTGAGAATCTCAAGTTTTCAGAGGCTTGCCACTGCATAGATGTTCTAGGGATCTGGAACGCATCAACTACTGCAGGGTGTTCCTGTCTTCTGATGCTGAAGAGGAAGTTGAAGGGAGAAGCACAGTGTCAGTGATGTGGGAAGATGATTTCTGAGCATCACAATCGCCTTCTGGCTCAAGGCCTAAGAAAGCTGCAGTATCACACTCTGAGGAAACAAACAAAAAATCCCAAAACAGGCCTTGGCAACATAAGGGCAACTGAAAACCACCCTCCCCATGAATCCTTTTCTTCCTCTGAATTCAACTAATTTTGACTGCAAGATCCGGACTTAGATGGAAAACAGATATTGTCTTTTGTTAAGTTATGATGAATTCTTCAAAACCACTGAAAGAGGGAAACAAAATTATTATTTCTGTATTATTTCATTTTACCTTACTGATGTGTACAAAGTTCCTCACAACTGTCAGTATTTATATTTGTCTCTTCACATCTAAAAGCTTTCTGAAATTTTATTAGATTTTTCACTCCTTAGCAATTGTTACTCAGCATTGCTCCATTTCCTAAAAAGCAAGTTAGAATGATTTATACCAATATACCAACAAAGGAGGTAGGAAACAAGTAAGGATGAACAAGGCTGTTAGAAGCATGTTCAAAATCTGTTTTTTAACTCGTGCTGACCCCCATTTCTAAATGCAGACACAGTCAAGATCTAGGAATGCTTAGTAAGACCAACAGCAACATGCTTAGCTCAAAAATGAGTACATAACAGGACAGGCTGCTTACAGCACAGCTCATTGCCCTTCCCATACCTATATGCTACACATATGTTGAAGAAAAAATCTCCTTCAGCCAATTACATGCTTCCAGGTTGAGAAACATCAGCCAAAAGCATAGTCTTTGAGCAAACACTAGCAGCATGGCCTGTTGTAAAAAATCAGTAACTAAAACACATTGGCTCAGATACAGCTCAGCCACACAAACGTGGCTTCCAATACAGTGTGTTATCCACACACTACTAGTCAGCAGATGTTTCAAGCAGTTGCCATTTCAACCAGAAAAACAATCCTGGATGGATGTTTGTTATTTTAAACTCCTATCAGGCATACCAAGCTACAAAAAGGGAACAACTGGTATTTTTTATATTTATGTAATTTGCTAATCTGGCTGTTACTCCAAAAACAGGTAATTTATCAAGATAGTCCAAAGAAAGAAGAAAAAATAAAGCATAAGGAGCAAACCTCCAGCAATTTACTAACACTGTGTAAAGGTGCTCAAACATATTTGTTCCATCAAGAGGCTGTTTGAAGCCTTGTTAATTGCTTTATCTGCTAATCTCCAAGGATGACGTTTGAAGTGTTGAATGCAAGGAAGGATGTCTGGTAAAAATAGGTAGTGGCACCCACAGGAAGGTGCTCACATTCAAGCCAGCCATTATAAATACAGGAGGCTAAAACAAAACACATGAAAATACTAAACAGGGGCCCTCCTTCTCCCTCAGCCTCCCCCTAACCTAGGAGGAACAACCTTTTCAAAAAGGTGCTGATGAGTTATAAAAGGTGAGCATGATGCAAAGAGCAAGCTTTGAGACACATACAAGCAACACCTCCAGGTAGCGAGCACTTGAGAATTTCTTGTCCTCCCTTCCAGACTCTCCTGATACAGGGAGAGAAGGAACACAGCACTGAAGCAAATTAAAACAGGTTGGGTCGCAAAGTTTATAAAAGCCAAACCAAGGAATATAACAATAACAAAACAATAAAAAAAAACAAAACCAAAAAACAGTAGCTAAATGATATAAAAGCAAAAATATATAAAGTAACCAAATATTCCAATCTGTAAACGTCAAAGGTCATCACTGAAGAGAAATACAAGAACAAAAGTGACACTAACATCTCTCTCTCTCCCATTTTCATATTTTATTAAGGAATAACAAAAAGCCAGATGCCATTAGTCAAATGGTTATTGGTTTTAGTTGCCCCGAAGACTTCTAATGCTGCACACACAGAGCAGCCAAGTCTCAACTCTGAAGAAATTAAGGCATATCAGACACAGGAAAAAATTTGTATTAGAGAAAAATTCAAAAGTATCAGCAAGCAAACAGTTTGACATAACTGACAAACACAGATGCAGCAACATCAGAGCATTCTCAAAACATATGAGAAAGAAGAAAGAAAACTGGGAATTTTGGGTATGGAAAAGTCCTTTTCCAGCTGCAGTACTTTGATCCAAAAGGGTCTGAGACAATAAAACAATTACTCGTTTTCCTTCACAATGAATCTGGAGTTTAAATGAAATGCAGAGTTGAAATAGTACTTTGCAACCTTTTCTTTTACAACCTTCTTCCTTCAGAGAGGCCAGCAGACTTACAGTTTTTAAGTAGACAGTTATAATCCCTATTTCACAGCAGGGACGTGCTGTGACCTGTCTAGACTAAAAACTAAGTCTAGGACGAAGGCAGGAATAGATTTCTGACCTTGTGACTTCCTACTCTTAGACTGTCACCACAAAGCTACCTCTGCTTTGTGTCAATACAGCTATTACCTGTGAAATCTCCTCAAAATTGTTGTTTTGAGACAATTATCTGAACCTGCCTCTTATCAAAGATTCAAGAAACTGACACAGATTTCACAGGGTGTTTGCTTGTGGGACATGTATAGGCAGGACACATGAACAGTCTTTAAAAAGAGCTTTAGCAAACTACAATCCACAGTTTCTCCAATAAAAGGCAAGGAGAATCATGCCTAACCGGTATCAACAAGATAGCCACTGCAGGAAGAGGTAACATTGCACTGACATGCACAATTAACACTGCAGTGCTCATTGTTGATCTGTGGCACTTGGACAAACCTGTTCCTTCTGTGAGCTCTTTAGAAAAAGCTTTTGCTGGAAGTCAGACACAAAGATTTATTTCATATGCTTCTGCTGATAATCACAAACACCCCTTTTAAGTTTAAATACTCATCACTAAATATTATTTACCATGCCTTGTCATTTGTGTAAATGCTTACTGAGATTCACATAACTGGAGTATGGACATCTTCTATACTTGGACGTACAAGAAAACCAGTATTGGGATAATGAAAAGACAGGGTCTGAGCAGCAAGGCTACAATCCAGTAAAATACAGACATACCACTTGAACCAAAAAGGTGGAGAAATATGTTAAAATCCTATTTAAGACAGCCAACAAAGGCATTTTTGCAACATTAAAATAAAAATATGCAACTTCTTCTCTGTCCACAGACAATTAGAAGGTCAGTAAAAGACAGACTCTCTTGATACTTTTGTATCCTGCCTTTGAATAAACAAGGAAAGAGAGAAAATAGAATAACAAAGAAAAAAAAGAAAACACTAAGCCTTGTCAGCATGAGCTCCGGTCCCCTTCTGGCACACTGTGCAAAGGCAAACAACAGCACTGGGAATACCTGTTATTTAAATGCCCTAAGGAACAGCAAACCTCTGAGGCTTTCTGGAGTTTTTACTTCCAGTTCATGCTTAAGGATAAATGCAATGTACCCAACACTATATTGTAAATGAGTCTAAATACACGTATATTTTCTGAAAACATAAAAAGTCTGTGCCTGCAGATGATTAAAGAATTTTGGATTGCCTAAGGAGAGACATCATATACTTCCTTGGTACAGTAACAGCACATGTAGCAGAACTCTGCTATTGATCCCAGTCCAGGAAGAACTGGCGTGTGAATGACTGCTAGGACCAGTGCCCCTACACATACATCATGTTTCTGTTGCAACACGACACCCACAGTATCTCTAGCTGAAACAACGGATTTAATTACATAGATATATTAGATGTATGTAAATACATGAAGTATATAAATACTTTGAAAGTAAAAGGTTTTTCCTGTTTACCATCACAACTTCCAAAAAGTCAGTCATTCACCATGCCAAATCAGTATTCCCAGTGTACATAGTAACTAATTGTTAGTAGGACTGAAATATTCTCTAGTCATTACTCTTCTCAGGTAGCCCCATCTCTCTGAAGATACTCATTATTTTACAGACTGACATTCTGAAAGCTACACCAATTTAAAGCAGTCAGACGATAAGGTGCAGTAAGAGGAGCCCAGCTGAGTTGACGTGAGAGATTAACTGCTGCAGGAAAGAGGTCCCATACTCCCTACTCCTCTTGGCATTCCCCTTTCCAGCCACACATCCCTGATGCTTCCTTCTAACAGCTCTGATTCATGCAATCCCTTCAGTAAGCCAACTCACTGGCAGAAGCTAATTTATCCAGAACGAGCTTTCTGCAAGCTGATAACTTCAATCAATTTACCAAGGGATCAGATGAACATCAGAACAAGCATGGGAGGAAAAAGATGAAGGACTGCTCCCAGCAGCAACAAAATGCCAAGTCCGCTCGGCTGTCCTCAAACCTGATCTTGAATCTCTCATGAATACCACAGAGCAAAAGGGAGCTTTCATAATGAGTTAAGTTATCAATGTATTTTTTTGCCTAAAAGGATCCCACCCTATATTGGAACTCAGCTAGAGATTCTTGCAGCTACTCGGTTCAGTCAGTGTTAGAAGAATGCCACATATTTGCAATCTGCTATTCTTGCACATTTTAAGCAGTAATATTTTTTCTACAAGTAGCACCAGTGAAGATGGTAGAACTTTTCAGGACATGGTATCATTTTACAGAAAGGTATTAGAATCTGGTTGCATTACAAAATGTGAATTCAATAATGATCTCTCTCTGATACAACTGCTATTTAGCGTTTTCTACAGAAGACACAGAACTGTGGAGCCATAACGTTGTCACACAGAGAATGCACAGGACACAGAAGAGCTGCTTGGTAATCTGCTGGAAAAAATGTAGCCATTGAGTGTCTTTTTTCTTGCAGTGTCTGTAATTAAATTATGATGAATTTGTCTTCAAGATAAATTAATCATTGTTCATCATGGCTCATGCTGCCTCACCACTTAGTTTGGTTAACAACACATTATTTAAATTAATTCCCTGATTTGCTGCATGCTTTCATCAACACTACTTTTCCCATGAGAAATTTATTTGCCTCTCTACATGTACCTTAAGAACAATGTGGTAAGAAGTAATTCTTGCCAAGTAACGTTTATGCTTATGTATGCAAACACATAACTCCCATTAATTAAAAAAAAGTTATCAATGATATAGTAAGATTTGAAAGTCTTTTGCATGCTTTTATTTAATATCAGGGAAACTTAAAAAAAACACAAAAAGGTGTACTGTTATTTAGAGAGAGAATTTGTATCATTATTCCCACTCTAATGAACTTAAGACTACACAAAAATAATATCCTTACTAACATCATTATCTTTTCTTAGTTTTGTAATATGAAAAATGCTATCTTAATTTTGGGGGGGGGGAATTCACATAATATAAAAACATGAATTCTGCCTTTCTGTAAGGCAGATCTCTGAACAGAAGTGTACAAATGGTCTCCCCAAAACTTCAAAAAAACTGGATAGAATTTACAAGCTAGGAGTCCCTTTCTGAAGTCCACATATCGCTCCTCCCACCAGGGGGTTCAACCAGCATCTTAACCCTGCTGACTGTACAAGGTGCCACCAGAGGGTTTTGCAAGCACATGCATCAAAGCAAATTACTAAGGACTCAGGGAAACAACTTTTGTTTTAAGCCTCTAAAAGGTTCATTTCAAACATAAGCAAAGACAC
The DNA here is from genome assembly GCF_047830755.1 of Zonotrichia albicollis. Lineage (NCBI taxonomy): Eukaryota > Metazoa > Chordata > Aves > Passeriformes > Passerellidae > Zonotrichia > Zonotrichia albicollis. The sequence goes on along the minus strand of NC_133824.1, from coordinate 26,450,291 downwards.
TCGAAGTAACACCTGCTGCTTTTGAGTGTCATTATACACTCCAGCATGCTTTTCACACTGGAAGGCCGGGGGTGGGAGCCACAGGCTAATTCATTACATATAAAACACTTGAGCCCTCCATAGTCCATAAATTGCATGCATACAGTTTGAAAAGAGTACACCATTCTTCAGCAGAGACAGCGTTATCAGTAACATCAGTACTCCAAGAATAACAGATTTGAGTTCATAAGACAATTCAAAGCAACCAAAAGGGGGTAATCTGCAGACAAAATGCCAGTCTACTTTTTCACAAAGATAAAAAAATTATCAGGAAAAACAAACACTAAAATTTCTGGATCAATGGGATCTTCAGTTATATAAAAAAAGAAAACATCACCACCACACAAAAACACCCCGAACAAACAAAGAACCAACAAAAAACATTCACACACATGCAGTGCCTCAAGTAAAGCAATTCTTTGAGTCAAGAGAACATCAAACTACTGTTTATTTAATCTAGAGACCGTTCTCAAAGCAGGACTCAAGTCAACAATGTCAAAACTTCCACCTAGTTACAGGGATGTACAGCCATTCCCCACACACTTGCCACAGTCTGCCTTCTTAAATAAGCATTACTTGTTTCAGCAAAGGAGCTCAGCTCCTCTTCTGCAGCAGCCCTGTGAAATGCTTTGCAATGAAGTACAAGCTGCAACAGAGATCTGAAAATTCAAGTCCTCAACTTTTCATGGTTTTCTGCAAATGCATCTTAATTAGATGCAACACCAACACAAACCAAATGCATGCTGATGGCAGGAAGTGTGGAACTAGGTCTCAGGTTTACTTAGGTACTTTTTGATTTACTATGTGATACTAGGCAAGTCACTTCCCATTATTTATTTATAAGTCACATCTAATTATCTAGGAAGCCTAATTAGCTCATTTAGAAGGTGATTTGAAAAGCACAGATGAAAGATAGTGTGTATTTCTCAACTCTTGTCATCGGTGCCAATAAAATACCTATTTCACAATAATTAGCTCTAACTTTATTTTTGATAGCTACTGCCTCATCCCTAGAAATTCCAGCTCTGGAAGTCACAAATACAAAGACTCATTGGGATGCAATGCTAACAAAGTGGTAGGTGAAATATCTATAGATAAGGTTAATATTCTAAAGGCCTTTGTGCAATCACTCAGCACACAATGAAACTTTCTTCCCAGTTGGGTTTCCCTCAAATGAAAACCAAGAGATTTATTTTTGAACTCTCATCTGTACCACAGTAAGCATTTCCAGCACAGATCTGTGTCTGTCTGAAAAAACCCCAAAAACTGGCCTAGGAAACTAAATCTAATCTTAAGACTGATGAAAATGTTCTAGAAAGCTTTAGTAAATGTGTCTTATTACTTCATGTAGAAGACCTACATTCACTTTTGGAAAATTTGTCAAACATTAATAGGACCCTTAGAACAGGCAAAAAGCTTGACTTAGGGGCAGGGTGAGATGGGCTTCAGTAAAATGGGGACAGAGTAAGTAGTCTGAAGCACTTTGGGGGTTGCATCTCCCAGGCTCCAGCCCCAAGTAGGGACCCCAACAGCCCACAAACAGGAGAGAGGCTCATTAAACCCCACTACTCTTTCCAATCAAGTCTAGTGTCCTGTCCCTACAATAGCTGGCATGGGATCTTTCAGTCAAAATCCTAAAAAATTATGTGGGAAACAGTTATGGAGTAATCAATTCAGTATGTGAATCTCTGCTTAAAGAAATCAGAGAATACGTGTCCTAAAACACATAAACCCATCTGTTAAGGTTTCCTACATTCTGATCCTTTTAATGAAGAATTTTTTCCTTCTCTATAGGAACTGGGATTTCCAAACAAGCCCAAATTGCAATGTTCATTTTGACGATAAGCATTCTGCAGCCCAAGGCACCTCATCTTGTCTATATGTACCCACTTGAACGTAATGTTAATTAAAAATCAGCCTTATTCTACCATTCTGCATACCACTGGAGTTAAGAAATTTAAATATAAAAGTAAGTAGGGTCAGTGTACTTGGGAGGGTTTTTTTTTTAAAGTCAAATTATTTTCAAACACAACATTTTAAACAACACAAACCACATTATTTTAAGTAAGAAAATGATGCAACTTTTAATACGTCATAACTAAGATAAAACCACATGGTTTATAACTTCCTCTACAAGAGTCCCATCTCAATACTTCATTCACTCCTTCATGCAAATGAAAAGAAAAAAAAAAAATCTTCCTTCAATTTACTCCAGTTCCTTGTTGCTGCTGGTAAATATATCTGCTGTAATCTTCCTGGAAGATGATCTCCCACAGAATCAGGGAGGTGGCTGCTGCTGCTGCTAACAGGACTCCAAAGTAGCAGAGAAATCTGCCTCTATCAGCATGTGAAGGAGGTGAGCAGGGGAACCTGTGACTGACTTGATTGCACAAGCGACCACAAACACAGTCAAACCAGCTCGCCATCTTTGGATCTTTCCTTTCTGTACTTGTCCATGCTTCTGTTACTTATGATTCCCACCAGGTTGCACAGAGATGAAAAAGGAAATTAGATTATTTCTTGGTGTTGGATACAACCCAAGTGGAAAATCCTTCCCTGCTAGACTCCATGTTTTTCATTCCCTCATTTCAGCTACATCCCTGTTTTCTCACCAAGTCAGAGGGTACAGAAAATGCTGCTTTTATTTAAACTGTTGGGCCTCTTAGAGTGTAATAAAGTCAATTTTGGCTCAGAAAATGTATGGCAAGGTGAGTATTATTGTTCCTTTTCAACAAAACTCCTATGAACAGCTTCTCCAAAAACCACTGCGCACACACACCTGACCACTACAGCATAGCTCTGCTTGATGTATTTCTCATCAGTGATGGGTAATCAGTATTTCTTCGAAACACAGGTATTAAGTATATTTTAATCTCTGAATTTCTCATAAGATGTGGTAGAAATCAATGAACAAAGAAAATTAAATATAGCAATCTGCATGAAATCTTCTGCACAGAACAGACATGCTTCTGACACAGGGTGGGGACAGAGTGATTCACAAAAGTGAATTTGAAAACTTTGGTGCACTTCTAGGACCCTATCTGGTGTGCCTGCACACTATCAGCTAGCTACATTCTCTTTCTGTCCTGTCCACAAGATTCAGCCTCTGCAGCCAATTCATCACAACCTCCAAATATCAGCAGCCTATCCCAAATTTACTGAAGCGATGAAAATTCAATATACTCCCACTTTTAGACCATAAATAGGAGAAATAAGGAGTTGGAAATACATCTGACATTTAACAGTGACTATACCTCAGTCTTTTAAGTTATGAAACAAAGTCATGAATAAATGGAGTGTAACTCACTGGGCAGAGGAAACAAGAGGACACTTGGTGCCTCTTACCTTCAGGAGCCAGGAACACAGTACATAACAGAGTATAGATCTCATTCTTACATCTCACTAGCAATAAGGTACTACCAGCTCTACTGTCACCCTAACACGATGCTCAGCTACCCAAGTGGTCAGGGAAATAAAAAGGCCATCAGATTATTCCATGTCCCTTATTGTCACACAACCCTACCAGGAGGAGGTGCACCTTTTATTTTTCTCTCTGTCATGCTGTAGCATATGCCTGAAGGTTACAAACTAATAGAGACATACAAAAATATCTGTATGTTTTTGTATCTGCTACCTTAACAATATCTACCATCAACGAGCATTTTCGAGGAAAAACTTCTGCCTTGCCATTCTATCAGGCACTTGAGATCCTAGCCCAAGGGCAAACATAGAATACAGTGCTTCTATGTGATGGGCATGACATATGTGAGGTTTAGCCATACAGTACATGAACAATCATGAAACAGGTTGTTGGTGATTCTGCACTGTTTCCTTTGTGACAATTGCACCCTTTTGCCTGGGCCAAACACAAGGGAACATATTCTTCCTTGCTGCAATACCAAACAAAAGTATTCTGCTTTGCTGCACTTTCAATTACTAGCGCTACTGGGAATACACTGCTTATATTACAATCACCAAATAGATAATGGTTAACTAATATGCCATATAGTTTTGCAAACTTTAAAATACTTTTCAAAAAAGTTTTTCCTTGTTTTCTCTTACTAAAATATGACTTTTTTAAGAGTATACTTCTCTGCAACTGAAAAAAAAAGGGATAATATCATTATCTATCTGTTTCTGCATTTATATTCAGGCATTTAAAAGGTAATTCCCTGCAGAGCACTTCCCTGACATATAAACTACACTTTGGTTATTATTTCACTAATTTAACATCAGCTCTAGTTAAAATATAAACAGCTCACTGCGTTCAAAACAGGTGGCAATGTTGTGACAAGTGGACTGAGTGGAAGATGACCGATGAAGTTCTCTAATTTTTAAAATTATTTTTCAACAGCTTTGCTCCTCCGTTGTGATTTCAAGCTGCCCTGTCTCTAGCAGGGTACCCTGTCTCAGCTGGGCATTACTGCCACCAAAACATTTTGGAATATCAGCAGTCCCTTGTCTGTTTCTTCACAATGGCATTTCTACACTGCGACACAGAATGGCAGAGCCAGATGTTAAAACAAACTCGCAGAGCAAATGCAGGCTTGTGACAACAGCTTTCCTATGGCTCCCAAAGACACCAGGCAGCAGCTCAGCAGTGACCAGGAAGGGCTGAAAGACACACACACAGTCCCAGCAAACCACACTGCTCGTGCTGCTCAGCTGGCTGAAAACACATGTAAAGGCTCCTGAGGCAAGGTAAACACATGGCAGAAATTAAATGACTGGAAGGGCTGCATTAAAATAAGCAGCAATGCAGTTTGAGAAATTAGCCTCGTGGTACTCTGCAGTTTCCAAATATCCTTCAGTATTTATGAAACATTTATATTATACTTTAAAAATTAATGCACAAGAACACTCATCAAGACATCATGTCTAGTCTCCAACTCTCAGAGCTGCAACAAAATACAGTACTTTCCTCTGGCTAATCAAAGGACATTTAAAAATCACTACTCTGGGCAGACATTTATTTATGTATTTTAGAATGCAAAGCCCAAGACTAGTCTCAAATATGCTTGGGATTTTACGTTTCCCAGACTGAAGCATGAAAGACTCCTCACTGTTGTTCCACACATGCCAGTATTCATTCAGATATTTAGGTTTAAACATGAGAGCCGTGCAGAAATTTAAACACCTGCAGAAGCATTTGCTGGATCTAAGTCTAAAGGAGAAAAGTGGGGTTTTATTTTTGGCTATTCTCAAGAGCTCACCTTGCAATGTTCACACTGGACTGAGCTATACTTCTTCCATCTGCAAACAAGGGAATACAATCAATCTATACTAGAGGTACACCTTAATGCCACTTAATTAGGCTTTAAAGTGCTTTGAACTCTTCAGATTCAAAAGATGCCAGATAAGTGAGAAACAGCATTATTGCTGTTTTCATTTCTCTAGCAGACTTTAGTAGCAAATATTTCTTTCATCTTCATGCCCTGTATATACTGGAGACATCTCAGCAAAGACCATATATAGCTACACTTTGGGCTCTGGAGATGCTAAAATACTTAGCCAGTACAGACAGATTTCACTCCATATGAACTGTTTTTTTCTTTTAAAAATCAATGCTATTGGCAGATGTGCTAAGCTAGAACAATCTATAGCATGCCTAAATTCTCTTTCATACCTTAACTTGGCAAGTTACATTAGCACCTTCTGGAATTAATAAATATTAAATCATATTTGTTGATTTCATTAATACTCTGAATGATGGCCAATATTGACCCAATTTGGTCTATTTTAAAACTGGAAAGAAAAAAGGAAAAAAACCCTAAAAAACTACCAAACCATAAAAAACCAAACAACTGTTTTTTCCCAAGTGTCCAAACAGTATTTTAACACTCTGTGTTCACACATTTGATTCAGCTTTCTAGACAAAGATTAAAGCATAAGGTACTTCTTTCTCTAGTTAAGCTTGCCCAACCTTGCTGCAAAGCCAGCAGCTGAAAGAGCAAAGCCCAATGCACAACCAGAATGTCCACCTCCACCTTATTCTTACACTCTGACGTTCAGGTGACTCAGGCTGGAACTGCTGCCACGTGCAGGAATCAGCATGGGCTACAAGCGCAGCCTTCATATGTGGTGCTTTCTTCCTCAAGAAAAAGACAGCAGGATACAAAGTTTCTCAAATATTTAATCCATGAACTACCAGCTGGAACACATAAATGTATAAATGCAAGTGTTTGAAGAAAAAAAACACACCTCAAAATGTCAAAATAACAAGAAAAAGATGACAAGGAAAAAAGTTAAATATTTCATAACAATAAGCATATAGTAAAAAACACAACTGAGTTTTGAACCACTGTGAATAAAAACAAGATGTAATCAAGTTCTATACTCACATCAAAAGGAGCCTTTCTACGTTTGATCAATGTTCCTGCACTAATTACAAAGGCTCCAGTTATTCCTCGTTTTCCTGAAGCATAAAAATCAGGTCTTCAAACAGAACTCAATGTTTTCCCAAAGGTTCTAGAGCCAGAACATGCTTTTACTACACTCAGACTATTTTCCTCATTCACTTGCAATAGGTTAAAAATTTTGACGACCCATAGAATGCTCTCTCATGGTTAAAGGCACAGACTTTTTATCACCTTCTCACACTGATTATCTACTTTCACCATATTTGTACGAACTTTTTTTTTTCAAATCTTCTGACAAATCCGGCTGAAACTGGCCAGAAGTTCAAAGGTAATTTTGTATGCCTATTCAGAAGCACATGCATGTGATCCAGTATCTTTGGCTACAGGAATAACTAAGAAGTTTAGCAAACATAACTCTTGAAAATCAAAAAAAAATATCAAAAATAGAGAAAACTTTTCCACCCATTCCAATGCTTACCTATATTTTTTTCACCCTCAGATAGTCGAGATACAATTTTCAGTTCATTTCCCATAATTCTGTTCATACAAAAAAAGTACACAGCAACACTAAATGGGATAGATCAATGTGCTGAATAATTCCTAGAGTCAGGTTTCAGCCGCTAGTCATGAAATGAAACCCATTTTGCAGACAGATCTCTGTCTACAGGTGTCTCTCTTATGTGGTTGGGTTCCTTCATGTCTTGTTCTCTTTTTCTGCTCAGTAATGGTAGGAACAGAGCACGTCTATCCCAATTTTCAAAATCTTGTGCTCATTGCTAAGCCAGTGTATTCAAAATGCTTTGATAACATTTGCAAGCCTAAAGAGATTGATTTCACTGCTCAGAGCCTACCTGTGTTTGCAGGTATTAATTTGAAGACTAGAAAATTAATTCTAGGCTTTTGGTCATGGGAAATGTGCCAAAAGATTACACATCTCCAAAAGCCCAAGTTCCCATCAGCTGCAGGGTGTGAATACACATCCAGAGACCTCTGCCTGCCATTGAGAACAGATCTCAAAGCTCATTCAGGCATTCCCCATATTCATAGATCTGAAAGAATTGCTGCACATTGCCAACTTAGCTTTTGTTACAGTTAAAAAAAAAAATTAAAAACAATCAAAATCCTAGAGCAGTTAATCCCTGGAAGGCCTTGTGATCACATTCCTTGACATGTTTGATAAATATGGAAATAGTGAAAATGTTCTGACTTGCCAAACTTGCAGTCTCTTTAAAGCATTTCTTGGCCCCAACACGCACAGACTGCTGACTTGGCACACCCAGAGGATTTTTGCTCACCTTCCTCAACAGACCCACACTGATAAGCCTGAGTTTCCCCAAGAGCAGAATGAAGTCATGCTTATTAAAATGTTTACTAAATTCACAAAAGTAGAGCAGTGCTCTTGTGAAAATTGGTACGTCAAAGCAAATCTCCATAGGCCCATGTATGTAACCATAGATGATAAAAAGTTAAACCAGAATTTGAATTACTCTCATTAAAACAGATCAGAGTATAATGCCTTTAAGGTTTTATGGAACACCTCTAAAGAATATCACCTGCTTATGCATACTAATGAAAGAGATAGAGCAACAAGACTGAATAAAATTTAACTTACAGTTATCATTTTTACCCTAGTGTATAATTCACTAGCCATGGATTTAAACAGCAAAAACATGTCCAAGTAACTTAGATCACTACATATAATTTAATTTGCATAAACAGGCATGGATATATTTATCAGATTTAAGAGTATCAAAGCATGCATAAATTCTACAGTACCTTTTACCTTGCCACACCAATTTACTTTTTTTCACAGTAGATTGTTCAGCCATAGGAATAAAAGAACATAATATAGAAAGGAGTGGGGGAAAAGACTCTAATGCCTACATACTACTGACTACTAATTATTTTGAAAAAAAGAAGAAACAATCAGCCATAGATTATTGCAAGTTGTGCTCACTAAGCTGTTTTCCAAGGGAGGTGCCAAGATGGTTGATTGTGTCAGCCTAGCTTTCAGCTGTTCTATTTGAAAACCAAAATATTTTTTTGACACTTATAAATTAGGTGCTTTTAAAAAAGTATATGGCACTTTTATATTCACAAGGACTTCAAAATGGAAAACTGTTTTCATCACACAAGGTAATGTTAAATGACTATGCACAATCAAATCACTTCTCCAATGAATGTCTGAGAAATAATTTTTTAAGAAACTGAATTTGCCCAGCTGTATGCGTTGTCTCACTTACAAAATAAGAAAAAACACTGCACCTTCATCCTAGAACATAGATATATGCCAATCATTATAGCCAAGACTGTGAGAGTAAAAAAATTGTAATATAATAACTTATATTTACAGTCTGAATTACATCCTTAGACAAGTGGTAGTGGGGTAAGAAACCAGCCAAACTCTATTTAAGCCATCCTCTCAAGATATGTCAAACACTAACATTCAGCCTTGCTCTACTAGGAGTACAAATTTCCTTCTTATTCAGTCTATTTGGATTAAATTTTTAAATTCTGTAAGAAAAAATATTTTATCTTAAGCATTAATGCAGTTATGCCAATTATTAACTAAAAGTTTTGTATTGAAAGGATGGTTTATAGTAGAAAAGTTGAAAACAGCAAGAAGTTGCTAGGAGAATAAAAAACTAGACCATAGCCTGGTCTGATTTACATATGATAAAAAAGTCAGCACTGCATTTTGCATAATTTTCCACAATTACTGGCACTAATTTTAGGACAGCTTAAGTAATCACTATTACACAGACAATTTAAAGTTTAAGTAGGTTGATAAAACTAAATAAAACTAAAACCAGGATAAATAGAAAATCTGCCCTGCAGTTAGTCCCAGGTGGTGCATAAATCCAATGCAAATACAGTGTATTCCATCTTACTGGGGTGAAAGGAAGAGAACTTTGAATTCAGAAAGAAAAACTTGGTTATATTAAATTCCTAGAAGTACATTCTAGTTAGGAATCAGATGCCAGTGAATCTGATTATACTATTAACTTGAATACTAAGAAAAAGATAAGTGAACAAATATTCAGCAATGCACCAGCAGGGCTCAGGCAAATGCAAATACAAAAAGCTCAGAGAAGAGAGCAAACATTGAATACCAGCATGGTTAAGTAAAATAAACACAGAAAGAATAAACACAGAAGGAATAAAGAGGTAAGTTTAAAAAGCAAGGACAAAAAATCCCTACCAAGGCATACTCCATATAAATATAGAAAGCATCCACAAATCAAGCAAAGATACAGGATACCATAAAAGAAGATAATATTTCACATTTACATTACAAAAAGTAGAATTATACATGATTACATACATATTTCCTTTAAAATGAGGAAGAAGAAACCATTTTCATGCATACACTTCACAATTCAGAGTATCAAGTATTTATGAATAGCCTACGTGCAAATAAAAAATAAGCACATATCTAAGTGAAAAATAGAACTAAAAGAAAATAAAGAAGGAAAATACAGAACATGGAAGGACACAGATGAGCTCAAAAGACCTCAAGACAATTGATTTTGAGACTGAGCTGTAGGCATCACCAAAGAAAAGCTTTTGCCATAAAAAAACCAAAAACTTTAGCCTTCACTTTACACATAATACTTGTCACAAGCAGAGATACTCAAGGGGGCACCAACTGATTCATTGCCTTTTCTTTAGATACAGTTTTGAAGGAGTTTTTCCTTGAGGACACACACAAGGTGACTGCAAGAGGATAATCCCTTCAAAGCCTACCAAAATCAGCCCAATCGCTTGCAAGAGCTCCGCAAATCCAAATACACATGGCAGCTCTGAAGCAGCAAAAAATCTCTGCTTTACCTCCTCTTACAAGTCTCTCTACAACCCAAATGCAAGTTCTGCAAGTGAAAAACTCTACCACAGAGCAAACTTATGAAGACTGAGAAAGGGAATGGAGAACAAAATTTGAAAGATTTGAAGCTTTTACTAACATGCAGAGTGTAAACCTTGTGTTTTCTGGTGAATGTTTTCTCTAAAGGCTTCAAATGAAGAACTGAAAGCTGTTTTGATATGAAGTTATGACCCTAAGTTACAATCTGAAATGTTTCTTAGAACAGCAATTAGACTGGCTGGGAAAAAAATAGACCTAAGTAAAAAATACAACATTGTAAATGAGGCTCAAAATACACAAATGTCTTTTTCTTAATTTTCTCTATAAGTAACTTCAAAGCACAACCAGACCATAAACACCATCAGGGAGCAAAGCACAGGCTTGAACACTGTCCCCAAGGAAACAAGTAGCTGTATCAAGAAGCAAATTTAGTGAATTCAAAACCCTACAGATTGATGGATGACACAGAGTACACTTGTATGATTCACAATCCTAAAAATGAGAATGGTTGGTTTAAAAATCGCAACTGTTCAGAAGAAATAATGTTATAAATTATCAAATTACAATAGCTCAATACAACGAGCACAAATAGGATTAAGAGAAAGATGAAAAGTAACCGAAAAAAGAAGTCATGAATGGTATCTGAAATTATTAACTGGTATTAAGACCATAGTTATTTTCAAGTAGAAAAACTAAAGCTATGAACTTTGGTAAAAAGACTCCACTGCAGAGCAAAATACACATGATCAAAAGTAATATCACCTCATTCATATTCCAAATTATAGAAGGGAGATGTTAAGGAAGAGACACAGTTTAGCAATTAGCTGTAGAATCTTGAGACGGTATCCAAAAAAATGCCTAAGAACAGAAAGAGACAGCTAGAAGCAACAAACCAACATCAATGAAACCAAACAACATCCCTCCCAAAAAATGTAAACAAACAAAAAACCAAACCAAAAAATGAAAACCCAGACCCAAGTTTAAGTATTGTCATCAAGTTAATGATGTTTTACTACCTAGCAGAATTCCAACCTTAATTTTGTTAACAAGTCAGTAACAAATAGAAGGGCCTTCTGTCACAGGACTAATGCACATTTCAACCTTTTCCAGTTTGTACAGTTAAAATCTTTCAATTCCCTAATTGCCTAATAGAACAAGATCACCAAAATAAAAGATCCACATATCTTGTCCTACCCTATTACACCCTGAGGATCTAAAATGATAAACAATATTTAGAATATCATAAAGTAATTAGAACTCCCTTTGGTGGCCTAGTAATTTCAGACTTGGTTAGGACAGACAATATAGAAACAGAACATAAGTGCACAAGGAGGAAAAATATGCACATTTCCCCTTTACTGTAATACAGAACATTAAGTTTTTCTTCAGTTTGAACAAAAAATGATCATTCATTGCTTGGCATTTCTTCTCTGGACCAATGAGAGAGGAGGGGCCAAGGAGTGCAACTTATTAAAGGGACAGAGAAAGACCGCGTACTAGTGACCTCCTGATATGATAGAGCAGACTGGGGAAGAAGAGGAGTCAATTAATTGCTGGATATTCTGCAGAAACAGACTGTTAGATCAACAGGATCAAAATTAACTGCTCCAGCAAGTACTTAAGATTGATGGACAAAAGGCAGCACATCCCAGCATCTTCAGTCTTGGCTGGACTTTCCTCTATGTGGCTGACACTTCTGCAGTGCAAAGATGATCAAATAGATCTAACAACATAATGCTACACTAGGCACTCAGAGGTAAAGAAGAATACAGATGGTACATGACTCCACTTCCTGTGACACTACACTGATTGGTTTTATTGTGAAGTCTATTTATACAGCTGATTATAAATTCCTAGTGGGCTTTGATTAATGCAATAGCAGCTGGACTACTTCCTTTCTCTTAGCACTTAGCTGCATTCTTGATTAGCAAGTGGTATATGAAAGCTTGTGAAACAAGTACAGGAAGATCAAACAAAAGCAATGATTTCCTCTTAGACCACTACATTACATTAAACCTGCCAACACTGGACCAGTTAGTTAGTCTCTGACTGCAGCAGCTGGGAGTAGCCAGATTCCAGATGGTCCTAGAAAGACGCTTTTGTATGGTCCTTGTCTTACTTGTACCTAACATGGAAAGAAAAAAATCAGAACAAGCTGTTTGGGCAACTCCGTGATGGATGACATTTCCAAATAGAGCACATTTCCAGTCATCCAGTGTGTATATGATGTGTACAAGATCTATAATATCCATCTCTACAGGACTATCATCACTACTCAAAGTCAAATCCACTTCCACTGCACTAAAGCATGTATATACAGCCTGTGTGCCACTGGCATCTCAAGACAACAAACCACTACAAAATACTCTATCACATCTATCCTGGATCCTCAGCTTTCCAAAGAAAGGGGAAAGGAGAGAGGATTCAAGTCATTGCTCTGAAGTTTATGTGTGCATGCCATAGTATGTAAGATTTGCAGTGCTAACCAGAAGAGCAAGCACAGGCAGAAGTCAGCATACATCTGACTCAATAGATTTTTATTTTCAAACCAGGCAGATTGGTGAAGTTCTAGATAAGGTTCAGAATTATCTAAAATGTGTACGTGTCCCCTTTTATACTGCAAAACAATTCAGAACTAAAAACTTGAGGTGTTCTCCCCAAAACAGTATTTTTAAATCTGAAGCAAGCACAGGAGTTAAGCTGCAACTGCATTTGGCCTTGGATAATTCAGGTACCAATACATGCAGTGAAGGATATATCAGGATAAATTGAAGATAAATCAAAATATGTATACAAATCCAGTAATAAATTTAAGTTTACAGACACATAACTGTAGTCCTGCTGCCCTCAATATTGTCTTGATATTTTTAAGCACAGCTTTATATTTGTTTTCACATGGGTTATAGTAAGATGACTAATATTTATGCAGTATTCTGATTTATGTGAGTTCATGGTCTAGATACAAATAGCTGACTTTCAGGTGAACAACTCAGTATTTCTTAACCAGCAGCCAGAATACCTCTAAGTCTGCAAGCTCTTTTCGTGGTTTATCCACAGTGCTCTCTAATATTTAATTTTTCTCTGTTAAAGATCTGTTATGCAACAAAAAAAAATTCGCAACAGCTACATTACTCTGCACTTAACAAACAAACATGCAAAAAACAAAATAAGCCTTCTTGCTATCTAAAATAACTGTCTTGGGAAACAATGCATAATATGTGTACATGTATACTGAAATATATTAGACAAAAATCACAAGAAGAAGAAGAAATAACACTTTCCTTTTGAAGTACACGTCATGTAATACACACTGAATGATGGAACAAAAATATCATCCATAATTCACAAGAAAGAATATTTATGTAAGAAGTACATTTGTTTGACATTTAACTCTATGTTTTATTATGTTGGCTCCACCATAGTCTTGTTCCTTATATGTACGGACAAAGTTACTTAATTACTACCACATACTTCAGTAATTTCTTGACAGTATGAAATTTTTTTCAGCTTATATATATAAGTCTATATAGAATATAGAAGCTGAATTTTTTTCAGTTTCTATGTTCTCTATACAAAGAATGAGAAACTGCAATCAAAAAATTTTTGCTTCCATTTGTACCACTGTACTTCAGCAGAAATTCTTCCAGCAGGCTGATTTATGAGTTCAAACCAGCAATTACTATAGTTGAATGTACTCACTTATAAGCATTGCAAACACAATTCAGGACATTAAAGCAGATTAAAGCTCCTACAGCAATTCAAGGAAGTATTATGTATTTTAACCAAAAACCAAATAGATGACTGCAGACACTTATGCAATGTTTAAAACAAGACCAACTTTTTCACTCTTGCATACGACAATATCACTTCATATTGCATTTGGTCTCACTACTAATTTAAGATCAAAATCTTCTGACATTCCCAACTATTTCATCAATCGTGGGTCTGCCACTGACTCACCTATGTAATCTTTGAATCAGTACTTAATGCTTCCCATGCTTTAAATTACCTAGCTATATATCAATTGTTTAATATGTCAAACAGATTTTTAAAGGAACATTCATTTGCAATGTGTTTGGATACTGTAAGATGAAACAGCTTAAACTTTCAAACTTTAAGTCTTGCTTGGTCAGGACTTACATAGTATTCCTGTCAAAATCAGTTAAATATATAATCCCTAAACTTCACTAAACTCTGCAAGGAACAAAAATTAGGTACCAGAGTCCTGTAATTTGCATTACCTTTTAGTGCTATCTCAGCAGATGCTGCAAACAAACTTTGCTGTGGCCACACAAGGATCTGAAAGCTTGCTTGAAAAGAATGCTGTGTGCAATAGCTGAGAGTATCGCCAGGTGTCTGCATAGACAGACATGTTTGTTTACAGAGAATCAAGCTATTCAAAACAATTGCTAAAACATATAGCTTTTAGAACATTCAGTGTCAACACTTGGTAAGAAACTTTGTATTATTCTTGGCAAGAAGCTGTGGAAACTAGTAAGAAAATAGTCAAGATACCTTTGTATGTAAGTGAACTGCAATTTTTCACAGAACAGTTTCTCTTGTAAATTTGTCTGCACCTAGTTTAATCAACGAAATTTGGAGCTGTTAACAGGTTGTGCTTCCATGCTACATATAAGTACATTTCTTAAGACAGAAGCCTGTTTAGAGTCCAACTGCTCTAATTGGACTTGGTACCAAAAAAAAAAAGAGCATAAATAATAAAGCTAACCATCAAAAGAAGTACAATAAAGAGCTGGTTACAGGAAAACTGCTTTCCTCTGACTTACAAGGGCAGTGGAGGCTATTTAGCTTTGCTTACACACACATCTCAGGAGAAATACTTCCCTTCATTTAGTGCCAACTAATTGTGCCTATGGTGGATGGAGTACAATTAAGATACTTCCAGCAAACTTGAGGTAATTACTGTAATATTACTGGAGGACACTGCATAGTCATAGTATATAAAACATCTTCATAAAGGCTGGTATTTCAGCAAGTTACTACTGATTATTTTAGAGGTTAAACTTTGTTGTTTGAATTTCTCATTACTTGCAATCTCTACGCCATCTTTCAAAAACAAAGGGAAACAAACTTGCCTGTAAAAATTTCTTAACTTCTTAGGAAGGTACACTTATTTGAGGCCTGAATCATTCATCCACTTAGTTCCACCTTGATGTTTCAGACTAATTAGATAGAGGGTGGGTGCATGGGAGTGTACTTTGGGTTACTGTTTGATTTCTACACTGCATTCATTATTAAATTTACTGTCCATTGCATATTTTAAAGCAAAAGTAAGTTGTTCATCAGACATACTCAGATTCCAAATGCCCTACCACTGAGAATTTTGCACATTGGTGATACTTGTTCCTTGGCTGTGCTCTATCTATCTTGCTCAAGCTTACTGACAATTAGGTAAATTCTTATTTCTGTAAGAACACAATTTCCTTGGAGCTAAGTCCAAACCTTCATTCATAGCTTGGCTGTAATCATCAGAACTGTTCCAATCTAATCCTCTTTAGTTCAGATTTTGTAGTGCCTTATGCCTATAAGGATAAGAGAGGTGAAAGGCTGTAGAGATTAGATTTATCTCTATTATAGCCTTTCCTCATCAGAAACTCAGCAATTTACAAATAAAACATATCCCAACAACTAAAGATCCCCTAGTGTACTAGCCTCATGATTTGCCCATGCTTGATTGGCATAGTCCATAACAGGAGGGATAAACCTTGAGGACAAATGATATTAAATACCAAAAGCCTGACCACATGACCTGCAGTGAAAATTATGCCTCTGTTGGCTTTGAACAGCCATAGCTCAAGACAAGGAAATCTAAATTCTTCACATGACACAACCAAAACGAATCCTCAAGGAGAGAAGGACATTTGTATAAGAAACAACTGGCGATTTTAAAAACAAAGGGGAGAAATAGAACAGGTTTTCGATTGTTAACCAAACAAATTAGAGCACACTGCAGAAAGTCATGAATTAAGAATGTTAAGATAAGCCAGGGAGTGTGAAGAACTGGCTGCCCTTAGGCCACTCATGCAAATAAAAGATAAGGACCATGAACATTGTCTAGATGAGAAAAGTCTCCATGCTTAAATTGTTGATGGACAGGTTTACTCAGAACCAGGTGATATACACACACAATCAGCTACACAATTTATAATTTAAAAAAGAGTCTCACTGCTGTTAGCATCAACTGTATTACCAATGTGCCAAGAAAGGAAGGAGTAGTTTGGAGAGTCCACTTAAAATGCAAGGTCTTCCTTTAAATACAGACATTGTTTTTAAAGTATTTTCATCACCAAGCAACTTCATTAAAAGTAACACTTTTTTTTTCAGAAAAGACATCAACAAAAGTCAAGAGGATTGTTTATGCAACACTAGTAGCATGGTCTGTCTTTCAATATGTCAAAGAACTGTCAGGAAACTTTGGACAGAATGATCCATCAACTCATCTTGTTCAGATAACGTTAAAATAGTTTCCATCAGAAAACTACCAGCTTTTCTGATAGATCATTTCTCTTCTTCCAACTCTTCTTGAGAAATAAAAACTAGAGGCCTTTCTGCTAGAAACTAAAAGCTAGTAAACAAATGCTTGCTCCCTGCTCGTTATTTCAAAATTATCCTGTTACAGTGGCACACAGAGAGCAATGTTCTATAGCAGTCATATGGCTATCACCATGAAAATGAAAAGCTCATCATTCTCACATGAGTATTCAGGTAAGAGTCCTAATGTTCTGGACTTCTATTCACACCAGTGAGACTTGGGGATGCACAAAACTCCTGACAACACACTAATTTTAGTACCGTGGAGCAGCTGCTCTCAGAGCAACCAAGTTTGAAAACCTTGAAGATAATCTTGGCTTATAGACTGATTTCTAGGACAAATTCACTAGTAAGCGCCCTCTCTATCATCCAGTGTTGTCCTTACAGAAAAGTTTTGCTTTTCAGTTTCTTCTTTATCTTTTGTCCCTTCTCTCACACTTATGCACAAAAACTACCTGCCCAGTACTTGCACTCATCCAGTTATATGGAGATTAGGCAAAGAGGGAAAAAAAACAAAAAAAAAGGGCATGTGTTTTCCTCATTCTACCCAATTTTTTATTCTGAATCAAGCACATAGTGATGCTGAGAAAGGAAGGCCTTTTATAGTAGTATTACATTTAACAAATGCTTTGCAGAGGTAATTCTTCACTCCAGGTTTGCATATGCTCATTTAACAAAACAATTACTTTTAAAATCCATTCCTTGGAAGAAGAAACAAGTTTATGTGTCTGAGAAAGTAAGTCCTTATTCCCCTTTTGGTGTCAGTTTAAGCTAGCTGAGGTATCTCTAGAGTACATGAGCAAGATGTAACAAGATTGGTGCTTGATGATGCACTTCTTCCAAAACCCCAGTGCTGAGGGTTTCCAAGCTACCTTTTCAAAATCTATGGTAAACTATTACATTAGAGAAGCAAGGCACTACAGGGAGATCAAATAATTAAATTATATCTGTGTATTTATTTGTTTTTTTTCTGCAGATCAAGGCAGAATCTCCCAAAACATCTGCACTGCTCCCAACCTGAGACAAGTAGACACTCAGCACAGCATCACCAATAAAAGACCTTCCCACAAGATGATCTCCTGGAGTACAGAAGTAACCTTAATCTCTGCTACACTTTTTTTGTACATGTCTTTAGCATACAGCAAGAACGACAATTGTAGTAACAGATACTTATCTTCTGCTTACAACTTTAAAGGACATCACGGATGTGCTGAGCTTATTCAAAGTATGGAGTCAGCAGTTTTGAAACAATGCTACAAATGCTACACAGGTTCTAGACACAATAGCCACACCATTAGGTGCTGCAAATGAAAAAAAGAGATATTAAAGAAAACCAGAAATGACAGGTCTTCATGTTAGTTGCAAGTTCAACAGAGGTAGAGTACAGTTGTGTTTGACTTTTTTTTTTTTTAAAGGCAGCAACCACAAATTTGTCAATACAAAGATGTTAAGAGTTGAGTTGGTGACAGCTTAACAGTAAAACCAGGCCTCTCTGACACCATTCATTTAATTATTTTCTTTATTGTAATTCTTTCAACTTTAAAAGAGCTTGAACTTGGGGAACTCCTGTTTTCTGTCATTTCACAACTCATAACCTGCCTGGCTATTCCATTTACAATAAAATGGTAGAAAAGTGATCAACAGTAAATCACTGCACTGTGGACTTAAAACTCTCAAAGTGAAGAGCTAGAGAGCAGAGCCAATTCACATAAAAACAGAGAGGAGGAGATAATTTGCTGGTAATGGCACAGAACTGTAAGTTAATACATCTGGGTTCCATTCCATACATTAAATGAGAATAACATCGTGTGCCTTGCAGAAGTGAAAGGAGGTTTTATTCATCAGCATTTATAAAGCATTTTGAGATCCCAAGATAAACTATTTCAGCAAGGTAGAAATTACTGCATGTTATTTTATTTTGCAAATTATTTTACAGAGCAAAACAACAGTTTAATAAAAATACAGTCTTATGCTCTCTCAAAGCCTCTGAAAACTAACAAGTATTTTCAAATAGCCATATTAAAAGTCAGATTAACAAAACCCAACAGGAGTAGACACAGAAACATAAAGATACAAGATACATAAATGTAAGGGTCAAGATACATAAATCTTGAATTTTAAGCATAGATAAAAATATGTTCAACTTGTGCACTCAGTCTCTTAATTCAATCACTGACATTAAGTATCAACACTCCTGTGGCCCACTAACATAACTCAGATGCCCATAGGAAATCAACTTTGTTTCAGCTAATCAACAAGTTTTTCTCTCCATGAAAGCAGAAAATAATCCATGGCATGAGTGCCAACCGCAAAGAAACTAGTCTGAAATTTACCCAAAATATTGTGCCAACTCAGCACTCAAATAGCAAAATGTCACAGCACACATCACAGTTGAGACTACCACAATACACAGAGCATCACCATGCAATTTCAGAAAGCTTTAAGCATTTGCCCAAACAGAGTAACACCATACCTCATCAGAAGACTTCAAGCATCTGCTCTTCTCAGTCTTTAGCCCAACCTTTTATACCCCTCACGGTTCATGCACTGCACCTGTGTGCCCTCTGTTCCCTTTGATGATGGGTCAGTGCCCCTGGGCACTCCAGGTCTCGTTACCTTCAATGCTGCTCACCTGGCCCACACAGCTGTAGCCCATTGGGGATGAGGCTCGGCCCCAGCCCCACTCCCAATTACCACTAACTGTGTGCTTACAGTAAAACACATTGTTCTTTCTATGCTCATATCAAATCAATAGTCTAGAAGCCAATCCCTCTCCATTTCACCGTTTTGACTTTG
This sequence comes from Zonotrichia albicollis, assembly GCF_047830755.1. NCBI lineage: Eukaryota > Metazoa > Chordata > Aves > Passeriformes > Passerellidae > Zonotrichia > Zonotrichia albicollis. Next base: position 26,430,683 of record NC_133824.1, on the reverse strand, counting down.
GCAGTAGAATCCTGTCCCAGTACCCTTCCTCCAAAGTCCCACACAGATAAAATTTAAAGCTTAACAGTGCAGTAATACTAATAAAATATCAAATTATATCTAATATCACATCTCAGCCTGACTAATCTTAGATCTCATTATTTCCACACACTACTAGCAAGTAGGTGAGGTATCCTTCCTAACATCCCAGTACAGTCACTTGGAGCTTTAGTATGTTTACTATTGCTTGGATGCTGACTGAGCAGTGGTGAGTGACTGCCTTTGCATCACTTATTCTTTTTTCTCCTGCCTTCCCTTATTAAACTCTCTTCATCTCAACCCATGCAATTTTCCTGGTTTTGCTCTTCCAGTTCTCTCCCCCATCCCTCTGATGGGAAGGAAGCAAGCAATTGGTGTGTGGGTAGCTGCTGGGCTGAGTGAACTCACTAGAGAACATCATCGAGAAAAGGCACAGAAAGATGTTTTATTGGTAAATCAGTGTCTGAGGAATATCCCATTTTGACTTGAATTGCTTTTATAAAACTAAGAAACAAGCCTTTCTGATATTTTTGAAAGCACTGAATAATTACTCATATACAAAGACATCTGCACTCATTGTATTGCTTCCAAGCTTGACTCAAAGCTGGTTCATCTGAATGGAAATATCAAACAATTGCACACCAGGTCCTCAAGAACCTGAAATTCACAGGACAGAAGTTCTTATGTACAGACAATGTAAACACAGGTATCATGCAAAGAAAGTCTAAAACCAATCACAGGCTTATAAATGGTGGTTGGTTTAGGAGAATCCAGGAAAGAATTTTTTTATAGGAAAGAAAATTAAAGGTTTAGGAAGGAATTCAAATGCCTTGCTGATAGCTGTTTCGAACAGGTATGTGTATGTACTCACGTGAAGAAAATAAATAGAAAAGGAAGTTCCAGCAAATGTCTAAACCTGCCAAAGAAAGAATTTTTGAGAAAAGGATTGACTGATAGTAACTCTGAAATATTAGCAAAGAAATTATTTGTCTGTCTGATTCTGCTCACACTCAGGCAGGAAAAATTTGGTCTATGACTTATAAATAAGTAGCTGAACACTGAAAAAATGTTTCTCAGTTTCTCCTCACATGGGTATCAACCTGCAAGAACCCATGGTTTTGGCTAGAACAATTATATTTTTCTCTATAAATTTAAACACATCCCAACTCTGTTTTACAAGGATTTAATCTACTCTCAGACAACATCAAGCAGTGCTACTTATCTGTGACCTAGAAATTGCTCCTCAAATCAATATTATTAATACTAACAGCCTTGAGCTTCTGCAGAGATTTGGAATCTAGGGAGAAGATATAGATGCAATTCAGAATAGGAAACAACACAGCACGATAGATGAAGACCTAGCCTAAGACAGGCCCCCAAGCTTTCAGATCCATTACAATGGGCCAGTATCCAAAAGGTGAGATATACACAGATTAACCAGTTTCTTGGGGACTGAACATTGTCCTTCTGAGTCCTTTCTGACTATCTGACCAATAGCAGTTACGATCTTTGTCATTACATAAATAACCAAACATCAACATTCAATTAAGAAGCCAAAATACTTCGTGAGTATGAAGTATTTTGAAGACCCCTCATAACTCCCCCTTTATTAAAAATACAACATATACCAAACAAGCTCCATTTCATTGACAATAAGGCTGTGAAACACAAGCTTACAATGGTCCAGGAAATACAGAGTCATAAAGATGCAGTTTCACCCCAAGTCACTATTTTTGGAACACAATTTTTCTTTCCAGACACAGAAATTGGGGGGTGCCAGTGGTTCCATTTCCCTCTTGGTTTCCATCCATTAAAACAACCAAGAAATAAACACACTTAAGAGCATGAAAGTATACAACTCTAAACTGTCCACAAAAACCAAGAAATGGCCAAAAAGACAGAGGGGAACAATACACCACACTGCACTGTATTCTTCAAAGGAGGAAGACCAGAACTTAGCTGTAAGGTGGTTTTAACTTAACCAGCTACAGGTATTTCAGTCCATACTTAATGCTCCCCCTGGCCACCTGATGCATTTGTAACACTAGGTAAACTTGCTGTTGATTAAAAAGGTTTTAAAGAGGTGCTGTTTTGAAGTTTAAGAAAGCTATCACAACATCATTCACAAACAAGCAATTTATTCACACAAGTGCTGAGATTTCGTTTCAGACCAGTATATCCAACTGGTATATGCATTACAAGGGAGAAAAAGTAGGTTTCCTAATTAGGTCTTAGGAAGAAATTCTTCACTGTGAGGTTAATGAGACACTGGAACAGGTTGCCCACATAGGTTGTGGATGCCCCATCCCTGAAGTGTCCAAGGCCAGGCTGGATGGGGATTTGAGCAACCTGATGTAGTGGAAGGTGTTCCTGCTCTTGGCAGGGCGGTTGGAATAAGATGACCTTTCAAAGTTCTGTTTCTATCATTCGGCTCAGCCACCACCCTCTGTGTCGCAGACATCTTTTTCACTAAAAATCCTTTCTTTACGATTTTCCTTTCTGGGAAGCTGAGGCCCCAGAAAAGAATGTAAACAATGGTTATCTGCTGCTGTGGAATGCATCAGGTGGATTCTTGATTGGGCCATCTTGAATGTTTATAATTAATGGCCAATCAAGGACCGAGCTATCTCGGACAGAGTCCGAGAGAGCTGCCTTTGTTATCATTCCTTTCTATTCTATTCTTAGAATAGCTAGCTTCTGAGGAAACCCTTTCCTTCTATTTCTTTTTAGTATAGTTGTAATGTAATGTATATATATCATAAAATAATAAATCAAGCCTTCTGAACATGGAGTCAACATTCTCATCCCTTCCCTCATCCAAGAACCCCTGTGACCACCATCACACCTCTGTACACAACCAGGCAGAAAAAAGAGAGCCTACACTCAGGTCTGGATACTTGGCACCACTACTCAACGGGTTGTATGTCTTTTTCTACTCCAAATTATTGTCCCTGTCACACACGCCACTGTGAGAAGCTCTAAGATAGCCACCACCTAATCTGAAATTAGTCATTAAAGAATCTTTTAAAAATAAACTGAAAGCATTTTCTGGAAGCCCCCAGAACTGCATCATGTGACCTTGGAAAGATGCAAGGAGGCCCCAGGCAACCGTGTTACAGATGTTCAGGATACTGCCAGTTTTCCAGCTTCGTGTGTGGGCAGGGGAGGGGGTACAGGGGAAAGCACCTTAAAAGGAACTGACATACACAACACAGTAGAAAACATGGCTGTCTCAATTCACACTCATGCCACTGCAGCCTGGTTCAAAAAGCTTTTGCTGAGTGATTACCAGAGCCTTCTCTTCACTCACTATACCTGTGACAAGCCAAGACTGGGATGCTAATTATTCAGCCATTTACAAGAAAAACAAAACAGAACATGCCTTCAGCAAAGAAGTGAAGCTCCAGGTGAATGAAGCCTTGCTTAAGAGGAGATTTGCTTCATAGAAATTCCATTTCTGTATTTGAGACATCTGGAGCATATCATTAAGGATATATTCAAGGTGGAAAATGCCTAAAGGGATGTCTGCTACCAGAGCTGGGATCTTTCCCATCCACCTTATCTGTGGTTACAGCAGTGAAGAGCATATTCACTGATGCCTGCAGAAAACAACATCCAGTAACATTTACTTCGGAAGATAACCATGAGGTACCAGGCAATAAGACCCTAGGCAGCTATCTCACCTACATATATATTATCACTGGATTTATTCCTCAAAGCCATAGAGATCAGCAAGGCAAGACACTGTATTTTGCAGAGGACCTCCTTAAAGGGAAGCCCTGGCCCTAAATTTTCTCCTGGCTTTTACTGTGAATGGTATTTTCTTCCATCATTTTGTTGGCACTAAACATCTGAGAGAAGGCATCCCATACTCTTGGGAAATTAGGAAATGTATTAAGCAGGGCCATTTCACAGATTAAGAACTTGCAGACTTCTTCCTTGGATGTTAAGTTATCCAACATGTTAGGGGATCCAAGAGTCTCATCATTTCCTGAAACAACCTTATACCTGTGAGGTAATACTTGAACCCCAGTGATCTTGAAACACAGTTTTAGGACAAAGAACATCTTTCAGGCAGGCTGCTAGCATGAAACAGAATAAGCTGTATTGGACCAAGTCAGCATATGTCTATGTAACCTTTTGCAGGCAGATGACAAGGATGTGTCCTTAACAGAGAGGCTTGTTCTATCAGCCACCCTAAGCTCATCACAACACAGCAGCATGCCCAAGCTAACAAATGCTCCTAAGTTACCTGAAAGACAAATGCATCAAAACTGTTTCCTAACAGTGATCATCACTTTGACTGCACCTTTTTAACAAGAGGTGAAGAGGTGACCAAAATGCATTTACCTCAGAGAAACAGCTGCTGATGGAAAGAAGAACAGAATATGTTTGAAATTAGTGTTTAATACAATTGCAGTGTAATTTTTGGAAAGTGACACCTGAGATGCACATATGGGCCACAAAAGCCAGACATTTGTGCATTCAACGTTTCAGGTTTAAGTGTATCAAATAATTCAAGCAAGAAACAAAGCATGTATTATTTTTCCTTTCTTGGAGCCCTGGTCTCTCTGGTAAAGATTTTGACAGCTGTCCTTATTTTTCTCAGAAAAGCTGATGTAAGAAAATACCATGAATTTTTACACACATATTCTAAAGAACTGAAAGGAGCCTTGTATTCAAGACTAATGAAATAATCACTTTATTAGTAGAGAATATTCAAAAGCACTACTACTTACTGCCTAAGGAAAGGGACCAAAGACTACATCAGAACCAGAAGCTCCCAGCTATCAAGCACTGGAACAGGCTGCTTAGGGAACCCCTTGAGTCACCCTCCCTGAAGGAATTGGAAGGACACGTAACTGGGACTTGGTTTAGTGGTGGACTTGGCAGCGCTGTGTTAATGGCTGGACTCAATGACATTAAAGGTCATTCCAGCCTCAATGACTTTATGATTAATACAGCAGAAACAATAATCTGGCAATATATTTTGTGTGCATGTGCGATTTTCCAGGGGAAAAAAAAACCCTGCTTAGTGTGATATGCAGCTCAAAAATATAAAATTACATAACTCTTAAAAGTGAATCAAAACTGTGAGCCATGAGAACTCTATATAGGAATGTATTTCCCTGTGCTCACTTCCAAAACAGCAGTTAATTCTTTTACATGTACTGAGATGTTGAACCCTGCAAAGATAGGAAGTCTGCTAAACTCTTTATCTATAGAAAATAGAAACATATCTCCCATGTCCTTCTGGTTTTGCCAAACTGGCTACAAGTTTAAATCTGCAGAACTGTAGGGATCAAACTAAATTAACTTCTCATTATTTAATACCTGTACTGCTCTGAGAGTCTCTGACACTTTCTGCTTTCTAAACTATAGGCTTAGAGCCAGTCCTGCAAACCCACTAGGGGGAAAATTTCTGGAATAAATCATTTCATATGGCAATATTCCTCACTAAGACAATAAAATACAGTGATTTCCTCTGGGGACTTCTTTGTGATCATGGAAAAAGTGCACATCTGTAAGAGTTTAATACTACATACACTTCATTTACATGAAGGCTTTTTAACAAAGATACTTTTAAGTTCACCTACTGGACTGTAACATTTTTCTTTTACCAGGTCACTATCATCTACCTATCTATAAATCTTGTTGAATAACTACAAAAAATACAGTTCTAGCATGGATGAGGTTTTACAGCAATGAAAAAGAATGAGACTAACTTCAGAACCATTAATTTGATGTACTGCGGGTCAGTAATGCCAAAAAACAAATGTATTTACATTCCTATGCCAGCCATAACAAATAGAAACATTTTATTACATTTCTTACCAAAGAAACTGGAAACCTGCTTTGTTAAAAATACCCAGTTACAGGTATTTGTTTACTAAAAACATAACATTCGACATGCCTGTGATTTACCAAAACAACAAAGCAAAGCAAGTTTTCTGTAAAACAAAGTTAAGGTAGGCATCTTCTCTGTCACAATAAAGAGTGTCAAGAAATATCTCCCTCTCGATGGACATGAAGGTGGTAACTGACAGAAAATATTAGCACCCAAACTAGTTTATGTACACCACAGTGCTAAACCACAGTGCAGCAGCAGGCCAAGCAAGACGCAGCTCTTTTTTTAATGTCATAGCTGAGAAGAGCAAGCATTTATCTCCCATACACAACATTAAGTTGGTTATAAATTGATTCCTTGAGAAGTTTCTTCAAAATTCAGGAGTTATCCTTAAGAACTGCAGCCAGGCTTTCATTTTAGATATTTATTTACTTATTTTTGTATATTACGACCGGTTGCCAATAGCATCATGACCATTTCAATTCCACCCACGCCACATACGTTCTCCCTCGCGCCTTTCAGTGAGAGGCTTAGGCCAGTCTTACAGACAAAAGGTAACTGTCCAGAAGGATGCTACAACTGAATTGGGGGCTGGGGGGCAGAATGGAGTAGAGGAGGAGGCAGGAAAAAGTAACACTGAAAGACTTCTGACAGTGTAGGATGAAAGAACATGAGCATCTTGGGTCCCCAAGAGATGTTTGCTACCAGAACTTCAATTTTCCTTCTGAGGAAACAAATTCAAGAAAAGAAAAACTAGATGCAAACAAATGGTGCTGAAAGCAGTGAAGACGAAAGTGAAAAGATTTTATATAAGAAAACAACTTGAAAAAACAAAATTTAAGAATTATGAGTGAAAGCAAGCCAGTTAAGGTGAAAGTATACTTGAAGCAAACAAATACAAATCTTAGAGTAGTTCCTAACTTCTTAATACTGAATAATAAATTAGAGACATAACAATTAATAGAACTTAAAGAGATATTTGGAACAACAATAAAATTTTGTACAGGAGTAGTTAGTCTTCAAAATTTCCCTTAAAAGATAATGACTTGGTGTAAGAGATTGACTTACAAGCTTCTTTAATATTGCTGCATTTAAGAAGTGAGATTCTGCCCTATACACTTTCAGCAGATGGGAATTTTGTGCATAAGATATAATGAAGAGCAAGTACTTTACACAAAAGTATAGCTAAGTGAGCTGCTATTAACATCAGAAAATTAAGTATTTCTCAAATTATATTACTTTCCAGGTATCCTAATGACATTATTCCGAGAAATAAAACTACTGGTATTTATTTAGTGTATCATTTCAGATTCTTTTATAAGAATATACATTTTCAACAGAATAGAAAGTAGTCAAGTAATATCTTAGATTACCTTAATGGACAATAAAGAAATAAAGACAGAAAATAATATAGCAGAGGTAGAAACACTTCCCTCATTTGATGGGAACTTAGAGGACCAGATTCTGGTAAGAAAGACAAGTCAGTCTCTCCCTGCCACATAGACCTGATGCTGTGTTCCTTTTTCTCTAGCACTACTTGACAATGACATAACTTTTCGCTTTGTTTATTCCTCTACAGGCTGAAAACAGACTACAAACTGGAGAATTATGCTCAACTTCTACATTATAACTGGGATGCCTGGCAGAATCCTTCATCTATCTAACTAGGCTTATGGATGCATTTACTCTGCATTCATTTTCATCCCTCTAATTTAATCCAAGGCATTCACCAATTTACTTTAGTTCACATGCCTATGCATATTGAGCACAGATAAATCAAAACCAGAGGGAGCTCCTGCCTAACCAACATCTCTATAAATCCCCTGAAATATATTTAACGCAATATGCAGTTTTCAACTGCATGAAACAAGATGATAACAGTCGGCCGAGGTGGGAACTTGAAGCTAAATTCATAGATTGTAAAGACAGCTCATATTCTGTCTGTAATTGTCTGCATTATTTTGCATGCAAGAGTCATGAGGAAAACCTTAGCACCACAGTGAGGCAGTGTGTGCTGCAGAGATCTGTTTATCCCCAGCCATCAAAGACTAAGGTACAGTTCCTATTAACACTGATTCACCTGTTTCATTAACAGATCAGGCCAATGGTATCTCCAAATAAAAATATGACAAACTTCAGAGTCAAGGAAATACCCTTCCTTCAACAGAGGTCCATACAACTGCTGATATATATTGCACAGTGTAGACACAATAAATGCCCAAAGGCTAGCAGTGCTGCAGAGCACCACACAATCATTTTGTTGCTTCAAGTCCTAAACAAGCCCAACAGGTTCTGTGCAGTTGGTAAATTCTCCATTGCAGGAGAAGTGTGTGTATGCACCTGGACAAGCAAAAGCTGCTTTAAAAGTAAATTCTAGCAAACTAAGCATGGGGTAAACTACTGACACCATTCTTCTGGTCTCCCTGTCCTACTTAATCACTTGCCTGGTCCGCTTTAACATCTCCACATTATAAAAAAACTAAAACAAATCCACATTTCTAATTCTCCACTAGGTACCTTATTCTAGTTTTACTTAGGCTCTGACAGGAAAGCACTACCCTAATGTCTTTCATAAAATATATGCAGCACATACAGAAGGATGAAAGGAAACAGGCACTCATCACCAACTGTGGAGTTTAAAACAAGGAAAAGTATCTGAACTGGCAAAACTCAGCACAGTCCCTTCATAACAGAAGGGTTCTCTATGATCCTGCTGTTCTAGCTGACAGGCTTTGGGGTTTTTTACAGGAAAGAGAAACACAGTGAAAAAATGATTCACAGCCATAATTAGAACAGATGGAGAAGAAGTAACACTTGGAATTTACCCACAGTAAGTAATGTCAGACTTGAACCTAAGGTGCTGAGAGGTCACAAACTTGTTCCTTTTACAGTCTCAAGACTGATGTGCACCTTGTAACCAGACTAACCACAATAGATTTTAGAGTTTAAAAATAGTCTTCCATTACTTGAGCATTTTTTAAATATAGCAATGACAGCTGAATATATGTTTGTTGCAATAAATAAAAAGCCTCAAACAGATAATGAAGAAGCAAGTATTGAAATTAAAAGAACAATAACTACAAACTATGCTTTAGGGTCAAGTTATCAGGTGTGCCATTTTAGCAAAGGAAGATGAATATTTTTCAACAGTCAAATGAATAGTTAAAGGATCTGGTATCATCTACAGCAAAACCTTAATCTTGCCCTTTTGCTTTATTGCTAAAAGGAAATTACATTGCCCTGTAACTTCAGGGCAGATCACTATACTTAAACAACAGCACAACAGTAATTTTATTTCTGACTATCCTATCTTTAAATAAACTAAGAGCCACACATTTGTCTTGTATGTAGTTTTTCTCCCCCATACCTACAATCTTCCAATTATTTTGTATTTAATAAAATAAACAAAAATCATCTATGAGGGTAATCGATCAAAAAGAACAATATTTTTAAGAGATGAAACATTAATGGTAACCATCCAAACACACATTTTAGAGAGACTCTGTTTCCTTGCACAGTGAGCACTGCAAACTTTTTGCAACTTACACGGCCAAGAAAGCTTTGTTAAAGGAAATCTTGCTGGACAGACCACTGTTTCACTTGAGTATTATTCTCTATGAAATACATCCTGCTGCTTGAAATTCCAAAACTCACAACACCCATTAGTCAAACATAGCAAAGTACCACTTACGCATTCAGGAAACCAGTGATGTTTACTTTGAGGTTCACCTTCAAATAATAAAGAATCCATATACCATTTATACTGGTTATCTTTGTTATGAAACATTTTCAGGTTTAGCCCACTGGGCATGTTGAAATGATAAATCATGTTTGGCTGTATAAAAAAAACTCACTCAGATTCAAATGCCCACAGGGAAAATAGCATCTACCTAAAACAGTACCACATTTTAGCCATTCCTCTAGGTTTTAAACCTAGGCTGATTCTGCTTTAATATCTGCAAATTCCACATCTTTGACAAGTAAATACACACACCCCCTTTGTTTCCCACTCCTTTATTTATTCTTCTCAAACCTTCCACTCAGCCAGTCTATCTTGAATATGAAACACTAAGGGCACTTGACAAAATACTAAAAGATCTGCTTTGCAATGAAAAAAGTGGCAGGATGAGGGGGAATATGTAATGCTGTTTTGTTGTTGTTCTTAAATCTCCCATTTGTGTTTGCATTTCAAAACAAGATTATATGATACTAAAAGTTGTTAAAGCATTCCCATTGTCTTTCTTTCCTTCCCCATTTACCAGCTGACATCCAACTAGATTTAAAAGGAAAATGTTGTTATTCCATTAAATGCTACAGAGGAATGACCTGCATCTCTCTGCCTCAAGTTTCAAATACTTAGACTCTGTAGAACCACAGTTTCAATCTGGGTCAGGATGCAAATGAAAGCAAGTAGAGTTTACTATATGACGATCTTTCAGATGAGGCTTAAAAAACTTACTTTCCTCTACTGACTGAACAACAATCTCACAGCGTTTCTAATGAAATCAGCAGACGTGCCCAAATCATTGGTCATATTTTCGTGTGCACAATTGGACTGCTGTCTCACCTTAGAGATCTGACTGCACTACTGTAACTGGGCAGTATGTGCATGAGCTGGCCCATATATGTGCAGTTAGGATCAAATTTATGCAGAAAATCTACTTATTTTTACCACTTAGCTTCAACAAGTTACTAGCATTCGTAACCTAGTGAAGACAAGCACCTATTTAGCTGCATCTTTCATTAGCAGGAAAGCTGCTCCTCTAATGGCACTGAGGTAGCCATGGCAGGCCTGATAATGCCAGCATGACAGGAACAAGCATGACCTGTTTGACACAGCAGCAGTTCCACGGTTGCAGCTCAGTGCAAATTCATCCAAGGACACTACACATCTCTTAAGGGAAAAAACCAAGACTCCCTTTCCATGAATAAAAAAATCACACAGACAATTAGCCCCCCACCAAAATAACATCACTAGTGATAAATACCACCTTACAAAGTGAAAGTGTATTGCAGGACCTAAGTTAACACAGTTTCTTGAATGGCACAGGATTCATTCCAGAGTGGCCAGATCAAGCAAAATCAAAGAAAGGGAATGCATGTTAACAACATGGCTGTCTCATGGCTATCAGACAGAACCAGGGCTTGGAAAGACCACAAGGACAAGGCAAAAAACAATCCTTCCAGAAAAACACACTGAAACCCACAACAACACCACACCTTTTATGCTGTGAAAAGGGAAACACTGAGTAATTCTTGGTTCTTCACACAACTCTCACAACATTCCTGCAAAAGAAGCTCTTTCCCATCCACTCAATCTTAAAATTATACCTTTCATAAGGGTTTAAAGTGGTTTAAGATTTTGCTCATCTTAATTCTGTGTATGTCCTCCCCATTCCCCCCAAATCCGCTGCAGCTACCTACATTAAACAAGCTTTGCACTTATATTGCACATGCTATGAGAAGCTGTGAAAGCTAAATTAAGCTGAGCATTGCTTTCAAAACAGAATGTTTTAAAAGTTATTGATCTCATATGAAATGTCTTCAAATTATTTAAAACCATGTGTTGCTGACACAATTTTCAAAATTCTATGTCACATTATTGAAAAACTCCCACATCTTTCTTTAGAGGCGTTCTTGCCCGTGGAATTCTACACTGCAGAATACTAATGAAACAAGCTAATAGCTTTCCAAGATTAGACAAAAATAGACAAATTACTGAGGAAACAGCTCATTCCTTAAATTAGTTTACATTTTCTTTCATATTTATATTTTTTTCCACAATAGACCCAACAGAGGCAACAGAACTTTATATCTACCATGCAAGAAAGAGATCAAACAATTTATCCAAACAATCTAATTTTCTCCTATATTTAGAAAAATTATTCCTCTTTTGAGTCTCCATAATCACTCTGAATTCAGACCAGACTTTGGGTTACATTAAAGCGATTTCTGGTCAAGGTGTAGGAAAAAAATCAATGTAACCATTCCTTAGTCTTGCCTTTTCAAAACTTAGAATGAAATTGAGTCACTCAGCTGCAATACTATGAACTTTTACTTAAAGATTACCAGAAAAATATTGCCCTGTGGGTCTCTAAAAGAGAAAAAGTCCAGTAATCAAGATAATGATGTGTAACTTACACAATGCTTCATCAGCCTCCTCAGATCTAAAACAGTGGCAGTGTTTTCTTGCTTTTCCTATTTTCAATGTGTCAATAGAATTAACTTTATTTACAAGGTTGTGGGCTTTTTTGTTTTACTTTTAATGCTTAGTGTGTAGAATTGTACATGTAATAAAGACCTTACAAAAGCCAAGCAGTCAAAAGCAATTTTGCATTTCTATCTTTGTTAAACAATTAATTGTTTAACTATTTTTATTTCTCCCAGAAATTAAAGCCTTTGGTGAAGTCCTGCATAAGTCCCAATATTCTGCTTGCAAGCCTCTTCTCTCAGTGCTTTCTTCTAGAAATCTTGTGAGACAGTCAAAACCGTACTCAGAGAAACTGTAGGTCCTTCAAGTACTGAGGTCAAACCTGTGGCCAACTGCCAGACTGAAAGAGAAACGATGAATAGAAATCTTACAGGCTGTAAAGGTTTGTGGTTATATGCCTAAAAAACTCACACTATTACACTCACCCATTCCTGTAGTAAGCAAGAGCAGAATCAATAGATTGGTGAGTATCTGGAACAACCTTCTGGCTGGAGGCCTTTTTTAAAGCTCCCACTGTGATGGAATAGACAACAGCACAAAATACTTACTCCTTTATCAAGGCTGAACCTGGTCATATGACTATTATCTTTATTTTTGATTTCAAGTCATAATAGAGTGAATACAAGCCAAGCATACTTTATCCTCTTCTTCAGTGCTGTGTTCAAAGATCTCTGGCCTAAGGGGATGCATTTCTATGCAGTTTTCTGAGAAAGGCTGGAACACCCATAAACAGCTTTTATTTGAATGATAAGATATAAGGCAAGGCATAGTAGAAACTCCTTGCACCATGACAAACTGGGAGGACTCCCAGTCCTCATCCTGCCTTAAACCAGGCTCCTTTCAATTCTTGGGCTTTCACATATGACCAAGAATGTGAATGCCCAAGAGACACTCAACACTCACACTATCATTTGTATTTCAAATTACCAGAGACACTGAAAAATCCTGAGCCAAGCAAGATTATTTACTTCCTTCCAAGCCATCCTACAACCTGCAGGACTAAAATTCTTTAAAAGCAATAGCAAAGCCTCACTTGTAGTACTATGTAGGGATTATGAGATTGCTTTAGCAAGCGAACAGTCTATAATAGTCTATGATAAACAGTTATTTCCATATGCAAGATGATAAAGATACAATTTTACACTTATCTTGGAACTTTTCAAATATGATTTTATTTGATTTGGAACCACATCCAACAATTCCACCTCAGTGTCAGTTGTTGGGAGCCACTATCATAAGAACAGTTTCAATGTGAATGACAAACCCCTCTTTAAGCAGTTAGGAGTAATCAGAACTCTTGTAATAAATGCATTTGTTACATCCCAACAGTTTAGAGGCATATTCAATGTGGCCTAGCATATATGAAAAATACAATGGGGTATGCAATCTAAAAACAGCCAAGACATTACTCTTGCTAGTTATCACCTATTTCATTGCTGCTCTTCAAAATCTCAAGAAAGATCAATTTTACAGGAAACTCTCCTAACTATAACAAGAAAAAAACATCTCTCAAAGGAAGTTCCCACCACCTGAATCAAAGACAAGGAGCATATAAAGGTTATACTATTTAAGGTGCATACTCGTATTTTTTCAGGACTATCTGGTTGTCTCAACTTGTTTAAGTTCTGTCTGCTTGCTTAAAGGCTATAAAGACTTGCAGTTTTGTTGTTTAAAGGAGAAAAATTTACCTAATATATTTCAACATACTCTGCTATACCATGGAATTACCTGAGACTTGAACTGGTTTGGCTTTTCATAGTCATTATCAAAGCTAAGATGTATAACACCACAGAGTAAATACAGAATTATGAAAGCTAGATTCCACCACATTTGAGAAGAAATCCTGCACAACTCTTATCTACTTCATTCATGCAAAATGCAACAGATGCAACTAGGTAACCAAACTAAAGAAACTCACAAAAGGTATTTTTGGAATGCTGCTAGTGAAATAAACAGCAGCTAGCTAAAATTCACCAATAAGGCAAAGCACTAAAAGAGGTCTCATTCCATCCACCTACTTGCAACTCCAGTGGCCACAAGACAGCTGCATTGGGGATTTTCAAGGATGGAACAAAACAGGAAACACAAAACAGGCAAAATGAAAAGCTAGCAGAAAGACGTATTGTGACAGGAATTTAAAAAATAAGTAGCTGTATCATTGATCTGGCAAATTATCATGGAAAAATCAGAAGAACAGTCTCCTTCACTTGAAGGAAAAAAAAAAGAAAATAACGATTGGTTGCCAAATAGAGATCACAAGTACAGCATGCATGCATTAGCATTTCTGTGCACTGAACTGTATCAGAAGCTTCAGAAGATTTCTGTTTGTTTATAAAATATAAAAGGGCACATATCCACTCAGAGACAAGAAAAGCTTAATGGCAACATAGCTTAGATGAATTCTAAAATATCCCACTTCTAGAAGCAAAGTTCAAATCTTGGTAATGTCAATATAAAGTTTTATTTTTCTAAAGCAGATAGACCAGGCTCCTATACTATTTTCCACATTTGCCCAGCAGCTTTTTGGCAGAAATTTTTTTTGGATAAGACTTCAAAAACTTAGTCTTATTTGGTTTATGTTAATATTAATGTTTTTATGACTTTTCTTCAAGAAATGATGGTTGGCTTGATGCCTCTGATTTAAATTGCCATTCTCTTTCTAAAGCTTGTAGTTTCTTTCCATCAAAGCGGACCTGCACAACAACCATAGACTATACTAATAAAAACCTAGTAGAAGAAGAAAGACTATTAATCAGTAATACAATCAGAGTAGACTTCTAGCATGCTTCAACATCCAAGTTGCAGATACAATGTGAAAAATGTACATGGAAATTCTCTTGTGCTTAATCACAAAAACAACATGATGATAAACTGAGGCATAGAACATGTTCACATAGGAAAAGGGAATTTAGAAGCCAGGGTAGGAGTAAAAGAAAAAAAAAAGATTTTTCAAATAAGTACTAAAATTGGCTAGGTTACCCACCAAGGCAGAGAAGTGGAGGAAGCTGTTGGCAACAGCAAAAAGACAGCTCTTCCAATAAATCAGAAGTCACATGGAAAGAGTGGGACTAATTCACAGTGAAGGAAATAATCTGTGAAGATGCCGGAGGCAGATTTCTAAAACAATTCTCAACTACATCCTAAAATGAATGTGAAGTTAGCGAAAATACTGGAGGATAAAGAAAGTGATTGGGAGAGAAAAGGGAAGAATGGAGGAAAAGAGAGGATGGGAGAGATGGAAAGACTCCCAGTAGAAAATAGGAAGTAGGAGTGACAGTCAAACTCTTTCCCTACAAAATAAAAACCAGAAAGCATAAACCATATTCTACATTGGTCTACAGGCTGAGAAGGAGAGGAATTAAGCAATATACTGTGGCAGGTTGTTGATTCAAATCTTAAAATTTAAATTGAGTTACCAGATCAAAGGAAGACTAATTAAAACAAAAATCAAGTACAGGGTGTGCAATTCCTCTCCTTAATTACTTCAACCGTAAATCTCAGGGCTTCACTAAGTGCTTCACATTAGCTCACTTCTTCCACAGCTGAGCTGTTCCAAAGGCAGCAGCAAAGGAATGGTTGCCTGGAATTAAAATGAAATGCCTCTAAGTTCCAGTACAGTCTTTGTAAGTGGATGTGGGTTTTCTCCAACTGGCAAAGCAAAAAGGCACCTCCTGCTGGGCAGACTCAATCAAAGAGGAAAAAGCTGGCTTCTTGGAAGGAAAAAAACATGACTAACTGTTAAAAGGATTTTACTTTCTAGCCTTAATGGAGCATCCTGAATAAGGGACAGATGCAGCCACATCATCAGAGGACTTGTCCTAATCGGGGAATGAAGACTAGCTAGTAGACAGCTATAATAATTTACACCCTCAAATAAAATTCCCTACACTTTCCTATTTGTTTGTATGTTTCTGTCCAGCACACAGCCACAAAACCTGTTCAAAAGAGCAGTACAGGGAGATGAAACCCACTGGCAAATACTCAAGGCAGAATAAACCAAGATGTAAGCTCCTTGCAAAGTTACACTGTTCAAACTCAGTGCCAGGTAACATCTACTTAACACCTACTTTTTTACAAATGCAGTGACAAATCACATCTACATTGGTAGAGCACACATAATTGTCTATACCAAGTGCACTCAGGTCCTTGCCCAAAAGCAATCCCACGGAAGTGGGAATAACCCAGACTGTTTTCCCCAGCAGGTTTTTAACATGCATTACAGGAGCTTTATCTACTTCTACAGTACATAAAAATTTTGATTGGGCAGGGCCAGCCTGATTGGCAGCTCATCTGGTGTTGACTAACTAGGCTTAGGCTAAATGTGTATCCCAGTGCTTCAAAGTCACACCACCCACTGCTCTCAGTGTAGTCTTTAGCAATCCATGACATCATTGCATCTTTCAGAGTGCACCATAGAGCGTGAGTTCTATCCCCTCCCAGCTGTGCTCTGTGCCCAAGTGTCTGTGAAGTGGTTTTGGGGCTCATTATCTGATTCCATTCTTTCTGGAGTACCATGTTGCCCTAACACTTGCTTTTCAAGGCCCAGGATAGTGCCCCATGTGGTGGCATGGGACACAAGATATGTTCCTAGCCATTCTGTGGTTGCTTCCACCATTATCAGCACATGCTATGATAGGTTTGAGAGAGTGTAATAAAATCAATCTGCCAGAGGTCCCCATATTTACATTTCAGCCATGGTAAAACCAGAGAGGCTTTACCCACTTGGCCTGTGTTCCCAAGCAATCCAACTCCAAGAAGCCACAGGGTCAGAGTACCAGGGGCTGCTACAAGCCCCACACTATCCATGGGCTGCAGCCTTGATCACAGGGACCTGGGTCCCAGGAGAGCATCACCAGGGAGGGGCTAGTCTGCACACCACATGGCCCATGCCCCACCACAGGGCAGGGATTTGGCACTGGGCTCATGGAGGCATGGCATGGTGCAGTTTCTGGAAGCCTTGGAAGCACCACTGTGACCTCCTTGTATTTTAAAAACATCAGTTAAATAAAATAAAAGATAAAGTTAGAACTCTGTCCTCTAGTAAATAAACATCCATTTTTGGCCTTCAAACACTTTTATTAACCCTAAAACCTGGAATTGGCAGAGTGATAAAACAACATAGGTGTGGTGGTTTGACCAGGAAGGAGTGGGAATTCTGGGAAGCTGTGGTCAAACCAATGAAGGTTTTGGGTTTGGACTGGCACCCGGTGTAGCCAGTGGGGTTTGGACACACCTCCGAGAATACACAGGGGTTAAAAGCAGGGCACTGCCCTTGGATCCCTCCTCTTTTGGACATCGCGGCGAGGAGTTCAGATCTCTCTCCCCCGCCCAGCCTGTTGCTGCTGGGCGGGGGAGGGGCCGGCCATGCGGTAGGCCCGGGGCCTGGACAGAGATGGGGACTCTGTTGAGGGGACTTCGAGGATGGAAGGGTGGAAGATCCCAGAGGGTCAGCCCTCGGGCAGCCAGCCCCCCCCCCCCCCCCCCCAGGAGAGCAGCCAGCCAGGAGGAGAAGGAGGGAGAGTGCCCGGCCGGAGCGGCAGCGTGTGGGCAGCGTGCGTGGGAGTCGCTCCGGACCGACAGAGACTGAAAACTTTTAACCCTTCCTTGCATGATTGGGGCCTTGCAAAAATGCTAATCCTCCTCGAAGCTGAATAAGAAGGGAGATAGGAGATGAGATAAGACAAGGACCTTGGCCCGAAGAATGTGGAGATGATTGGATGGGGAGAGATGATTTGGAGTGGCCTTTTGGCTGGACTTTTTCTTGTAGCCATGGACTCAGTTGTTCCTGTGACACAGACTGCATTTAGGGGGAGGCAGTGCCTCAAAACCAGGAGGGTTCATTCGTGAGGACCCCCCGGCCCCAGGGGGTTGGAAAAATATGGGGGGGACAGATGTCCCAAAAGCAGAGACTGTGCCTTTTTGGAGTGAGACAAGGCATCCTTGAAAGACAACCCTAAAAGCAGCTCTGGCCATGTCTCAGTGGTGAGAGCACTGGGCATGGAAGGAACATGTCACAAGCGGCAAAGGACTTTTTTTTCTTTTCCGGGCGGTGCCGAAGTGACAAGGAAGCATCCGAGGTTTCAGTGTGTTTCCAGGAGAAGCCTATGGAACAAGAAGGACTCCTTTTCTCTTCATGAACTGCAGTTTGAGTATACTAAAGTGTCGTGCCGGGCTGGGCAGTTGGTGTTTTTGAGAGAATGTATTGGATTGAGAAAGTCAGGGAGTGGGGAGGAGGAAAGTGGTTTTGTAAGGTTTTCAATTCTTTTCTTCTTTTTCCTTATGGTCTTTCCCTATTTTCCTGTAGTTTAAGTAATAAAGTGTCCTTTATGTTTAAGTTGGAGCCTGTTTTGCTTATTCCTGGTCACATCTCACAGCAGACACCAGGGTGAGGCATTTTCATGGGGGGCACTGGCTTTGTGCCAGGCTCAAACCATGACAATAGGAATACAATAGAAATGAAGCTAATTTCTAGGTCAAGTCTGACAGCATTTTCATTAAAATAAGTATTATAAGACCATCAGCAGAAAGGCCAAAGAATGAATCATGGACTAAATCTGACCGAACCTTCTTAACACAGCAATAAACTTTAGTGCTGAATCATAGTGACAGGATATTATTGGAGAAGTTCATATTGCCACTCCAATTCTGAAGACTGTCAGTCCATTACCTAATGCTACTACTGAAAATGTTGAAAAATCAACAAATGACCAAACAGTACTGTCTAAAAGTACATCACCAAACATAGCATAAGGTAACTACTTTGGAATACCCTAAATCAAATGTTTACATTTTGATTAGCAGAACTACCAGCATATTCCTAGCTTTGGTTATCAAACTTAGCCCCAGTAAGGAACATGGTATCCAAACTGTTCTGATAACATGACAATATTGTTAGACTTCCACTTCGTTAGCAGATTTTTATCTTTCACCTGCTATCAGAGGTCACATCACAAATGTTCTGTGGGAGTAAGCGAGACTAGAAATAATAAAGAAAGAACTTCTATTAAAGAACAAGCTGTAAACAACATTTTATGAACCCAAACACTGGCAACATATTTAAAGGGAATCTGGCACTATATATTTATGATTCAGATTGATTATGATTACTGTCCAGTATTTTTTTTTAAAGTTCAACAAATTCAAGGACTTGGAGATCGTCTGCTTGTACTGAAAAAGAATTTGTGCATGGTTTCCTTTTTTTCCTAGGAGTATTTAACTTTGAAACTGTTCTTTCATGAAATGTGCCTATTGCTACAAACAGCAAACTCTGTAACTGAGTTTGGCTTTCTTTCCTACACCATAAAATTAGTAACTCAAGTGCCATCTACTGTGTCTGCACTCAAGTTAAACGGAACACAGCGCCAAAAACATCATACAGAAATAACTCATCGATTTTATGCCAAATTTGATATATATCTTCAAGCATTATCTTCCATGCAGATTAACATACACAATATGCTCAGAAGACTAGACAGTCACTTTTGTGGTATGAAAGTCAAGTTAATAGAATGGTCTAAAGCAGATCTTCATATTTTTAATCACATTAAAAACAGAACAAAGAAAAAAACCCACAAAGAATTAGCCTGGTTTTCCTCTCATCTTGATTATGCTCTTAAAACTTCCTGTTTTCTTTCACAAGATCAAGGAACTCAGATATGGGGAGAAGAAAAAAACTAACAGCAAACACCAGAAAAACAGCATTTGTCCAGAGTCCCCATATAACTGTCATGAAAGCAATACTGCATTTTACACTGTTGAAAGCCCTGCTACACAAGGGCTTTCAACAGAAAACACACGGTATCTCAAAAATCCCTGGATTATTAAATATTTTCTTTTATGTGTACTGCTTTATTAGGGGGAAATTCCAACATTTCTCCTGAAAAAAAGCTTCATATAGAATGAAAACACAAGTAAAATATTACAGGAAAAAATACAGCTTGGAGTTATTCACACAGCACACAGCTTTAACTGTCTCATACAATGTCCTCTATTTCATGATGTACAGAATTGTGCATCAAAATTGCTTTGCTTCAGCAAAAGCAATACTCAAGGTAGGCTTCCTTGCAACGTTGCAATAAAGTTTGCTGGTGGATTTCTCTCAGCTTTCAGCTACATCCTTTTTCATCACATTCTATTAAAAGAGGGCTCATGGAAACTCAATCCTTTTTCTCCCCAAGTCCCTCAGCATGCAAAGAAAGTTAAGATTTGGGGCTAGAATTACCCCCACGTGTATTATCAACTGCAGAGCATGGGAGCAGCTCTGCTGGGATGTTAGGGGGAGATGGCAGGTTGGGAGGAGTAGCAAATCCTGATCTTATACTTGCTTATTCTGCTGTAATTGCAGACATGTGGGAAGCAAACAAAATAAGGTCAGGGCTTCAGAGCTATAACCTCCTTCTGCAAACACAGCTCCCTTCATTTGTAGTAGATGAAAGAAACAAATATAAAAAGACTTTCCTCTAATGTTGCTCTTTCCAGAAGAGCTCCCTCTCCAGCTTCACTGGCACATAGAGAGAAATGATACTCAATCCTTTAAAAACAAAATAGCCACTTGATCACTGTCACCACAGGGAACCACAAACACCCAAGTTTAGGTGCTCAATGGAATCCAACCCCAGAATGGATGAGAGACTACATTCAAATGCCATCTGTGTTCCAGCATTCCTTTAAATATCAACTTCTTAAAAGTTCAAACATATACATGGTTATCAAGTAACAGGGAAAATTCATCCAGACTAATAAAATATGAAAGGTTGCCTCCTACTTATTGGTTCCAAAATAAACACGACAATCAGCATGTGTGATTAAACTTTGCTTCCAAACTAAACACTCTGTCATGCACACAATTCAGGGTTTAAAATACCACAAATATTCTGAAGGGGTCACAAGGTACATAAAGGCAAACATAAGACCATTTTAAAGGAGGAAATTTGGCAGAGAGGTACAAAGGGAGTGGTTGGGGGAAGGGGGTTGAAGGCTTGCTCTTCTGCAAGAAAAGAAGTACAATATGGTGCACACCTGGTTCTCCTTCAGCCCTGATTACCACTGTAACTGGAAGCACACACAGCTAGAAGGAGGGCCCCGCACAGATCTCAAAACCAAATTATTCTAATGTACTCCAATGGCTGTTTGTCAAAGCACCATGCTATGAATACTCAAGTGTTCAGTCTGAGCTGACAACAGCCCTTTTCCCTATCAGCTGTGTTTTGGATTTCACACTCATTGCCAGAGGGTTCACAGCTGGGAATTACATATAGG
Source organism: Zonotrichia albicollis (assembly GCF_047830755.1). Lineage (NCBI taxonomy): Eukaryota > Metazoa > Chordata > Aves > Passeriformes > Passerellidae > Zonotrichia > Zonotrichia albicollis. Next base: position 26,409,348 of record NC_133824.1, on the reverse strand, counting down.
TCATGTGAAAACCTCTTTCTTTATAACAGTTCTGTTCTCAAGTCTTATTCTGCAAGAGAGGGCAATACCTGAGAACATATTCCAGCTGCCTCATCTTCAACTGGATTCACCTTACAAAGATAAACTGTGTACAAGAGAACAGCCAAGGCTATGTCAGTTCCCCTTTGCCCACTCTCCAGACTGCAGACCCCTTGCCTAAAACACTGCACATTCTTCCATTTTCAGGCTCCTGCATAGTTCCAACAGGGTGACCCAAGCCTGATGAAAAAACTGTTGTAATTCTATTTTCTCTGGCAGCATATATCCTCCCTGATCTTTACAACTTCAGTATTTCAAGGAGAATCTTTTCATGATCCAGCCAACATGGCTCAATTTTGATTTCCAAGCCACTACCTTTCTCTTCTCTGAACTTGTGAGCATCACAGTCAGTTTGCAACCACAAAGGCTGGAAAGAACAGAGAATGATAGAGTTCACTCTACATTCAGGGAGAAAAGGATACACTCACCTCAATATCTGAACATATCATTTCTGCCAAGCAACAGGCAGAAAGCCAACACAACTTTGTAGAGAGAAATTCCTCTCCCTTTTGGTGATAAAAAGGCACCACCGTGTGGATGTTGCTCTGTGTGAAAGGCTTCACCAAATGGCAGAAAAGATTCTGCCAGTATAGCCAATCCCCAATTCTGTTAATGGGACCATCAAAGATACGTATAATGAAAAAATCACTGCTGAATAACAAATACCAGAGCATGTTTCAGCTAACAAAACACTCTGCCTAACTCAAGTGGTAATTAAAGCATTGTTGTGTTCAATTTTGAAGTGAATACTGAAGTTCTTCAGCTAAATCAACTATTTAAAATCTTAACAAGGGAAGGAATTTAACTTACAACATAAGAAAATAAGCTTCTTTACAACCCCAACTGTATTTATTATTCTCCAGCAAGCACTTATTAGACACTTATTGCAAGAATCTAAATTAAGAATTTATTTTCTTGTAGAAATAGTACCAGTTTTCCATAAGCAATAGACAAATGGCAGTCACAGTCAAAAGCAAATTTCATTAGACCCTGTGCAAAATACACACTCAATACCTCAGTCTGAAATAAACCACCCAAAATCATTATAGGACAGTACATCCTAGTAGGAATATCAGTGTTTATTTCAGTCATTGTGCAAACAAGATTTGCCACAAAGAATTCTGCATCCACAGGCCAGTTCATTAAAGGTTCTTCTTCCTGTGCATATCAAACTTGAGCCAGGGGAGATACCAGACAACACAGCTAAGAATATAATCCAAACAACTTTTCAGCTACTAGAATAAATGCTTTCCCATCTAAAGGCCATAAACACCTTCTGAAAAGCAATTGATAGAAGACAAAACTAAAGGCAATGGGCTGGTGTAATACAAAATGAGTATCAGAATGCAATACCTAAATATTTGGTATTCTGAAAATACAGAAAACAAAAAATACCTATGATTCATATTTTAAAAGGTTGTTGGTTCCTTTCTACATTATATTCTACCAACATTGCCAGAGCATTTATGCAATTTACATAGAATGAGCAAACAAAAAATCCATACAAATAAAAAATCAGCTTGCAGCTCTTGAAAATGCTTCTATGATTAGTGTTTAATGTAAATGCTAGTATTTCAATGTCCAAAAATTTGAAGATAAAATTGATTGCAATGACTTCTAGAACAGGGAATTAATTCTAAGTTTTGGTAACTCAAAAGCCAGTACCTATAGTTTAGTTTCAGTATAATTACAGAACTTTGTTGCAATTATTTCTTACAAATCATCTGCCATACATAGATTTTATCAATGGAGAAAACACACCTGAGAAGAACAAGCACATTTTAGTCTTAACCCACACAGCTGAAAAACACATCTGTTGTCTAATTAGTGCTCTAACTGAAGTGAGAGGAACAAATAAACCACAGCACAACATCCAATAGCACCAAAAAATCCCCTGTACTGTTCCTCCTAAACACTTGTGCATCAGCACCACAGATGGAAGGAACCTAAATAGGTCAGGTTTTACGTTCTAGAAGGACTCAAAAGTCTGGAGAAATACTTGCAAAAATAAAAAATGGGCAGGGAGAGATTGATTCAAGAAAGCAGAAGCTGATACAAGGATAACTAAGTTTAAAAAAAAAGACAGCTTAGCAACACAGCTGTTCCTTTCAAAAGGATGTAGGAACTATAGCAGAATAAAAGTGAATAAGTCAAAAAGAAAGGATATTGCATCCTGTCACCCTAGTGAAAAGTTATTCAGGAAAAAAAGTTAAATACCTCATAAGATAAAGTGCACATTTGTGTATGATTATATATTTATGCATACAAAAAAGTCCACAGCATTGTCAGAAAATTATGAGTGTTATTTCACCTTCAATCACATACATAAAATAGTAGTGAGTCTTAATCTGACGAGTACAGGCTGAATTTTTCAGCCACACACATTTTTATCCTAACTGGCCAGGACAATGCGGTTGTGCTTATTTCAGAAAACTAAAATATCCAAGAAATTCAACCATGACTAAACAGGCACTGTAAACCAACAGCTGTTTTAAAGCATATGGGGAACATCTCTTCAGCCTTGAACAGACAGATAAAAGTGAAGAATGTAAAGAAGGGAGTGGAAAACAGAAGACTAGCAAGAAAATCACACAAAGGGGTTTAACTTGCCACTTTCTTCACCATTTCCATGAAAATATCACTCTTCATTGAAATTAAATTTAATTTTGAGAATTGTATAAAAAGGTGGTAGATTTAAAGGTGTCTTTAGACACCTAAATTAGAGGTGCTAAGAGGAAGGATTAACAATAAAAGACATTCACCTTCAAAACAGGAGAGCTACATACTGAAGGAAAGGAAAAAGAAAACCTTTAGGAGAAGGACAGATGTTCTCATCTGCTATATACAATAGATGAAGCTCTATGGTGATGACAGCAAAAACTCAAGAGAAATTTCAATGTCACTTCTCACTTCCAATTGCTTTAAAATTTGTTGCAGGAAGATGGAGAAGGGTCAGCTTTCTGCTTCCATTTCAGCATCATCAAAAACTGTAAGCTGCTTGCTCTCCAACATAACTTTAAAGCATTTGTATTTAACAGAAACTCTGCTGTCTTTATGCTTCTGATAAAACTTCCACATGCCTACACTGGGAGAGTGGATCCAAAAAGGAATTTATTATTACCAAATGATTAAGCATATCAGTAGTGTGCACTTTACTGGATCACTCATATTCGAAGGGATATAAATGACCACCAGCATTTAGTGTCTTACAGTGTATTAAAAGCCTGCAATTTAAACATAAACGAAATCTACAGATTAAATGTCAGAGCAAAAGTAGGAAAGCTTAATGCCTCTGCTCAGCAGTAACTCCACAGAGTCTAAACTAGACAAAGCAATGTTTACAGGCAGAAATACTCTTCTTTACTAGACCAGCTGACAGGCAGGTTTCCTTTTTAGTGAGCTCCCCCTTTTCTTGACTGCATCAACTGAGCTAATTAAACATAACCCAAACTTTCACCCCTATCAGTATTTCTTTGCTTTACCTCATCAGTTAAAACTCTGAATTGGGAAGGAGATTTATTGAAGCTGAGAAAAAATCTGGAGTAGTAGAAACATGAAGTCACAAATTGTGTTGGTACATGGATTATTGAAAAATTCTAGCATTGATAAAAAATATTTTAACACTATAACTCCATCTATAGTTCCTGACAGAAGCACATGACAGTAATTAAGTTTGTGTGTATTTTTTAGATTTCAGGAATACAACCTATATGACGTTTATGACTGATATCACAGCGTGATGAACCAGGCCTCTTTGTCTGATACCACAGAAATTTCATCCTCCTTGAGTTTCTCTTCACATTTAGCAAATTTAGGAATCAAATCTAAATTATGTTTTGCTTAAAAAAGAAGGCAATTACTTATATCATTCCTTACACAACAGAACCTTAAATGCCAGTTATTGAGCTGCTAGAAAGAAGGCAGTTTGCTATGCCACGAGAGCCAATGTTGTCAATCCCTCAGATGAACTGGGGTAAAGTGACTGATCATTCTTAATGACCAGAATTTCTTTGTACATGATCAGTATTTGAGGAACACCACAGTTACAAAAATCCAAACTTACACAATAAAATAATACAGTTAGGTTTAATATAATCAATTGCAGTGTTTGAATGACATAAATAGGCTTTGGGCATGGCTACAAATTCTTAGGTTTTCTGCTCCAAACTCCAGAAGGCTCTACAAGCATATCAGGGCAAGGTTCACATTTTTAAGCAGCATCCACCACCCAGGCTGCCTTGCTGATTCCAAACAAGTTGGTGAAATGTACAGAGTTCCAGCAGTTTAATGCACTCCAGTACCAGCAAATTAAACTGTGTGATTGCTATACAGGCTCTCCTTTCCTGGCTATTCACAGATCTCCTGTGCTTAGTATCTCCTTGTATCTGGAGGGCTCTATGAAAAAAAGGCAGCAGCTAGTCATTGTGCCAATACTCCATGACATAATCACCAGTATGCAGAAGACTCAGCTGCAGTGACTCAGAAGAAAGAGTGCAGGCTTCTGCACAGATTGTCTGGCCTTGAGAGGGAAAACACACAACTATTATTCCTAGTCAATTATTCCTTCAGAAGGAATGACTGCACAGCCAACTGCAAAACAGCAGTGCTTTAGGGCAAATAGAGCTCAAACTAAAAATGTGCATTAAAATAATTGAAAAGAAGACATTCTTTCAAAGTAATGCTATTGATGAACACTCCAAAACCAGAAAAAAACCAAGCAAACAAAACACGAAGGCCACTGAAACACAACCCTAATAACAGACCAGTCTACTACCACTTAATGGCACTTAATAAGTGGCCCTTGGCAGGAAAATAACTTGAAGGCTTTGGGAATTAATGGACACCGAACTTGTTTGGTTGTATTTTAACAGCCAGCATCATCTTAGACTGCAAAGAAATCCAGTCAGAGGTGAATGATTGGACCGAATGCAGGTGGCACAGTCATGTACGCATAACGCAATTTTTTCCCTACCACCTTTTTTAAAAAGATTACAAATATTTCATTATAACCTATCAGCAAAAATTATGTTATTCTAGGAGACAAAAAGAAAATTCTTTTAAATTTATGCAAGTATTATTACTTTATAATTGAAAAGACTACACATTTATGCTGAAAGATTTTACCTGGCACAAAAAAATGAAAAAATCTATTATGATTCACAAATTGTGGTACTTGGAATTCGACAGCACTGAAAATTTTTAAAAAAGCACATACACACAGAGAGGACCACACAAATACTTCTGGAACTCTGCATGTCCAAGTAACTAGTTTGTAACTATTTTGCTTTAGCAATAATTTGAATTGTTATTCTCCAGTAACTGTTCAGTATCAAGCACAAAGTACTTTGGCAATCTACATACATACTACTTTCTACATCAATTGCTATCTTTGCTGCAAACAAATTAATTTTCATCAACATTTTAATAGAGGGTGCCAAAAAGCCCCACACATACTACCCATAGCCCCATTATTTTCAAATCAGACCTCACTACAGGGTCTATCTTCAGAGCAGATCAGCAGCTAAAATTTGCACAAAATGTTCTAAAAATAGAATGACAAGATACAGGACTACAACAACTACATACAGAACCTCTCATGAGATGAAACAAACCACTATTACTTGAAATAACTGCTGCAACCAACATAGTCCAAACAAAAGAACAAGAAAAGTACCACAAGTCAAGTAAGTTAAATCAAGATCATAGACTTTCACCTGAACTTGAACTTACAGTCTTGGACAATTTAATAAGTTCTTAGTAAAATTTCCTCTTACTAGCAGACAAAGAACAGGAGCTGGAGATAACGACATTATACAGACTCTTAAAGCAGCAGCTGCAAAATCTTGGGTAATAGTTCAGCCATAACACACTGACAGATGGATATGGAACTATTAATAATGAAGGAATGCAAGCATGTTCTGAAGGGTACCAGCTATTCTGTGGCTTCTTAGACATATCATTCTGAATTTCAGCACAGGAAGAAATACTGCGGTTTGAAAATCTACTATTCAGCATAATTTCTGACCTCAACTATAATTCATTATGCATGGATATATTACAACTCCAAATACAGCATTTTATGATGCATTTTAAAATCAGAATGCACAGATTAAAACCAGGACACTGACCTAACAGTGCACAAAAGCCTTAAGCAGCGTAAGGATATGTTGCATACAACCAGGCATCACCTTTAGCCAAAGTACAAAGCATCACAATAATGGTATGTTATACAGGCCTTCCTAGAACAGTTCCAAGTTTAAAGAACATTTCAAGCTTTTTCTTTGCTCATTCTGATTAATAATCCCTCTAGCATTTTTACTCATGATATCCTTTTTACTGAAAATGCAGTATTACATTCAAAATCCGTGCTGCTGCCAGAAACCACACACTCCTGCCCCTCCTTTCTGCCTACATTAGTGCCTGTTCAGCTGAATGATTGCCCACTACATTTTTTCCCCTGGTTTGCTTTTTCAGCTGGCTTGCATCCTTGTCCAGGCTCATAAGCAAGCACAAACCAGTTACAAATGTGACAGTGAAATGAATTACAAGGCAGGTAGGAAAGAAAGAATCCCTGCCACTTGGTGACCACCTCTTGGATTACTCACACTTTCTGTAAGCAGGCAATTAAACTACTACCCATGTATCACTTGTGATTTGCACAGGTGCTTTTTTCAGCTTACAGTTTGTACCTGGTGTCTTGTTTCCTAGGGACAACTTCAGAATGGCAGCTGCAGATCAGTGGATTGCCACATTGCTAGTGGTGGCTCTTCTGTGACTCCTTTGGGCCAGTTGAGAAAGGAGACACAGCAGTAAGTGCTGCTGCCAATCCCAAACAGGATCTCTACAGTAACTATTTCCTTTCCTGTTGTCAATCTGCTCCTTGAAAATATGACAAGCTTCACAAAGTGTTTCAGCAGCCTCCTTGTTTCTTGCAGCTCCATGTTAGGGATATCACATAAGCAGAATAAAACACATTTGCTCTAACACACAGTGCTCTAGTTCTGTGCACACGCTGTGTGCCCAAGGCCCCCTCAGAAACCTTGTACTAACTGCCCAGGTATGACTGTTTCCATTACAGTTCCAGAAACAGCTGTGACAGAGCTCTTCCATGCAAACACAGGAAGTTATACAAGCCCAAAACATGCTAGCCTTAGATGACACAAAAATTTAAGACTTAGACACATCACCCTATACTGAACTTCAGCTACCCAGCTGTAGCTCACTAGTATTGTTCATAAGCTTTACAGGAAAACAACTTCAGTTTGGTATGTCAAAGACTGCCAGTATCTCAAGCCATTTTGCTTAAATTAATGTTCTTGAGAAGCAAAGTACCTAGAGCACCTGCAGCCTTAAGCAAGCCCCCTTCCTCCTTATGGGAGAACTTTATGTAAAGTTACACAAAGTAGCTAAGTAGTAAACATTTCTAAAGCAATTTTTCTCTCAAGAATTAAGTTTCCAGTTGTACGAAGGAAAACCAGTTCATGTATTAGAACGAATCTTGCTGATCAGGACATAATGAAAAATGTAGTACCATAGACTGCCAAGAATCCAGTCAAGACCTTGGATATTGTTGAAGAGAAAAGCACTCTTTGCCTAGGTCAGAAGCAGGAGATACGATAAATACAAAAGTAACGTATGGAAAATACTGGAATCTAGAGACAAAGAAAGTTATAATGCTAGGTTGGGCAATACAGCTTATCCAAATTGGAGTATCAAATGTTAGGACTATTGAGTTGGAAAGAAATACTGTCATTATTAAAATTCAGATGTAGTCTCAACAAGAAAAACTAGTGCCTCATTCATTCCTGTCTAATCAAAACTTTGCAGTAAACTGTTCAGTCCTATTCAATAAAAACCTAGAAATCTCATTGTGTTTACTTACTATATACAGCAGAAATGCTAGACTCTCAAATGAGACATAGCGAAGCATTTTGAAGAGAGGCAACATGACAGTTTTGATGAGGTTGCTGAAATCCATGCAGACTCTCAAAGGAATCTGTATTAGAAATGGCTCTCCCTCTGTTTTATATTAAATGGCTGCCAAAAGAATTAAAAGGCTATTAAAATGATGGGTTTTCTACTTTAAATAGAAAACTGGGGTGAAAAAAATCAACACATATAGCTGAAATTTCATAGAACAATGATATAAAACATACTTGTTCTCAATAAAGAAGATGAAGTCTTCTTTATATAAAGTCAGAATTAAGTTTCTCAGGAGACCTTATGTTATAGCTCATAGATTCCAATTCCAAGCAAAACAGAGTAAGGAAACCAGAGCAATACAAAGAACTCTTCTAATGCATAAGAGCTTCAACAGCAGAAGGAAAAGTGCACACTGAAAAGCTTGCCCTGCAAATCTAGATACTTCTATTTTCAAGGCAGCACATGATCCTCAACCATCTAGCTACAATAGTTTAGTCTGGTTTTTATTACATGTGGAAAGAAGGAAATTTTGCAGACTGCAAAAGGCAGGTTCTGCAGTTAACAGCAGCAAGCAGACTGCATCATCATGGAGCTTCCAGAACAGACCTGATCAAAAAGCAGCCCCAGCAGCACACCTAGTTCCACATGACTGCAATGTTCTCACAAAGCAGTCCTGTAGACACAAAGCGGAAAGTGGTACCATCATTTCTATTACCCCCAGTTTCCAAGAAAGTAAAATTTTACTTTTGATCTCTGGGCACATTTGTATTATAAGAGACATATGCATTGCCCAATCTTAATTTTGTTTTATCCCCATCCCTTTATGCCTCAGGGGGGCTGGTACAATATTACCTAGGAGTAACAATTGCAGAGCTGGTCCTCATTATTCCCAGAAGTCCTGGGGCTGAGTAACCAAAAAGCAAACTAACACTAGAGAATATGGAAATCAAATCACTAATTTGTGTATTCTAAGCTCATACACAAGCTCAAGATTGAACAAGGAGCTCAAGACCCATCAAGAATTTTCTATCAACTTGCAATCTGGTCAACTATTCTTTGCTATCCTGTCTAAAGACTAGAATCCCTTTCAGCTATAAATTAAGCTATAAATCATGCAAATCCCAAAATATTCCTAGAGAACTTACAGTTTAAATAAAATCAGAGGACAAGAAAGAAGCACAAGAAAAAATTCAAAAAGCACTGAATACTAAGTATTTCTCTGCAGAGTCACAAAGAGACCATTGGCCCCAAGGTCCAGGCAGTTGCTCATACAGTCAAAACAGTACATCTTGTCAAACCCTAAACTCCCAAGACAAGGCATAAAAGCCCATCAGTACAATCAACTGTTATTTTTTACAGCACATACAAAATAATGTGATAGGGCAGGGAAAAAAAAACCAAAACAAAACAAAAACATCCCGAACAAAAAACCACAGTATTTTTATATAAATACTCTATTTTTATTTTAGCAGTAGAACATCACATATAGGTATGCTACTAAAACTAGAAAAATATAACCTAGATTATTGTTTATTTTAAAGTTTATTGTAAATGACACATAGCAGTTATCAGTGTTTAAAGGTCTCTCACTGAATAAAATGGTATAGTCTGCATGAAGTCTGGTTCTACCCAATAGTTACACAAAGAATCTGTAACAGAATGAATGATCATTTTTCTTGCAAAAACAGGTAAGCATGGAGGAGACTGTAAGTAAACCATGAGATCAGGATTCAAAATCATCTTAGCAAGTCAGGAAAAATAACATTAGAAGGAGCAACTAGCTAAGCAACAAAGTCAGCAGATGCAGATTCAAGATTTTAATAATTGGTAAGTAAACAGCATCAGGTTGTTGCAAAGAAAGCAAACTGTGTTATGATGCATAAACATGAGGATGTCCTGCAAGGCATGAGAAGAAATCCTTCTCCATACCTAAACTGTGCTAGAGATTCATCTGGAATATTGTCCACTTCTGGGCACCTCACTTACAAGATTATGTCAATCAGCTGAGGGTAACCCAGAGAAGCCTAACAACAATGAGGGTTAGAAAATCCAAGAAACTGTTTATTTACTTTGGAAGAAGTCTTTCAGAAATTCAAGTCAAGGCAGATATCAGAGAAAGTGCCTGCCCTACTTTATAGCAAATATTGTGCATAATCATAGAGCAGATCAAAAAAAAAAAAAACTGGCAGTAAAATCTGATTCCTTTCAACTCCCTCTCCTATATGTTAATCCTGGTGTGCTCCTTCTACATAATTTCATATGTGCAATTGTGCAGAATGATAGCTTTTGGCAAAGTCACTTGCACTGTAAAATGGAAAAAGCGATGTAGGGAATACTTTAAAAGAAAAAACAAACTGAATTCAAGTATCATATAACTTTAAACTACCTCCTTTGCTGTACTTCACCACCACATGAAAACAGGAAACATTGCTCTAGCATTTCTCATTCCTTTTCCTCAGCAGTAATAAATATTTTATGGTATAGATGGTCCAAAAGGAACAGTGTCAGGCCATAAACTGCATAAACATATATTCTCCAGACACATTGAAAAAACAACACAAATGGCAGCAGTACTGAAGGTAGTTATAATTACATTTTAACCAGCCATTTTAAACTAAAAGCTGTGCACCTTCTGAGGATAATTTATAACAACCATGAGAAGACAAAGCCATCTACCTTTACCACTCTAACAACATTTAACAGTTAAATTTACCCCCTTTTATCAAAATTGGGTTTTGCTCAATACTGTAGAGTGGAGGAATAATTGAAGCATAAACAGTCTGCCAAAAATTGCTGAGTTTATGAAGTTTCAGCTAGGGCAAAGAAAGAAGGTTGTTCTGTAAGTTCCCATTAACCATCTTGGTTTCCCAAGTAAGCAACAACAAAAATTAAAATTCATGCCAAATCACACCTTACAAATAATACTGCTCACATAAATGTGAAATTCTAACATTTACTTTTTAAGTGGGTATTTCTAAAAAAATAAAGGCTAACATTATAATACTTAATTAAAATTCCAAAGCTATGGACTTAGTTCTGGGCATGAAAGAACTTCTAAGTATAACATGGTACAAAATCTTAAAATCATAGAATGGTTTGGGTTGGAAGGTACCTTAAAAATCATCTAGTTCCAGCTCCTCTGCCATGGGCAGGGAACCTTCTGCTAGCTAAGGCTGCTCATCCAACCTGGCCTTGAAAACTTCCAGGGATGGTACATTGCAGCTCCTCTGAGCAACCTGTTCCAGCGCCTCACCACATTTATTTCACAACCTATTTGTTACTTAAACAGATAAAGCACACTGAACAAGGTTAGGTGCTTCTCTTTAAAGCAAAAAAGATTATGTTTAAAACCAAAAGTTCTGATACAGCTCACAGACCTGCAATTTTCTAATGCTGTTCAATTCACCATTTAATGAGGAAATGAACACCAACATGAATTTTGGTTCAGGGGAAGTGAAACATCTTGAAGAGAACAAGAATTGGGTTTTTTTTAGAAGAAAGTTAGTTTTGGAAGTAATGGAAGTAATATGGCTAGTTAAATTCTGGAAACTCAGTTCCAAAATACTTTCTTCTGATAATATTAACTCAATTAATTTCCCACTTAACATTTAACTTCATTAAAGAAACACATGATTCCATGTGGCGTACCTTGTAAGAGATTTCTCTTTCTAGAAAACTTCAAAGTGGAACCAATTCTCTAAGTTTTACAAGTAAAGTTTCTTTTATTCTAGTTTTAAACAACCTGTAAAGATAATTCAATTACAGTTTCTGTAACATTGGTATTAAACAATTTTTAATAGCTAAGAACAAAAAAACAAGTTTGCATTTCAGCAGCTTTACAGTCCCAATATAGACAAAATAACCTGAAAATCTAATGCATCTCCATAATTTTGGAAAAGTCATCATACAGCACTGCTACATGATGTAACAACAAATCAACTATGTACTCTTACCAAACTCTGTACATATTTAATTCAAGAGGAACTGGCATCTAAACAACTTTTCTTCAGGAATCTTTTATTTTGGAATCTGTTTTGCATTCCATAAACTAATATTTTCAAATATCAGAACAGCAATAGCTAAAGTGCAGAAGAGGTGGCAAGCAACCATCTATGTGGAAGCAGAATAAAAAGAAGCAAGAATGAGGCCAAATGGGAATACTTGATTATAAACAAGTATTAACATATATAAACAAAAAGAAAACTAACAGCTAGAATACTCCCTTTGCCAACAGAAGCACTTCAGTTTTGAGACACTTTACTGCAGGAAGATGAGACAATTCAAATTAACAAAAGACAGCAGAAAAGGCACTGCAAATGTCAAGTAATTTCTCCATATGAAGTGATTTTGAGACCAAAAAAAATTACTCATCCTAAAAGCAAATATATACTTAGCTAAACATTTGGCTTTCCAAAGTAAACGAAAATGTTGGGTCTAAGTTTAAGGAGCATAGCAATTGTGAAGTACTGAAATTAAAATCTAGGAGATCAGTGTGAAAAGAAAATTGACTGTTACAGATCTGTTATCATACATATTAAGTGTAGTTTTAGTTTTTAAATGGAGCATGTTGATTCTAAACGGGGAAAATATTACCTGTGGAACTTGTGGGCTTCTTGAACTACTGTTAATGTATTTAGCACAGAAAATAATAACATTGGAGAATAATTACATAAGGTTTGTCTTTCGTTTGCTCTAAAAAACCACACATGAGAGATTAAAGTCTCTCATCCTAAGTTACTTAATATTTTCAGAAAGAATAAATAAAAAAGAACAGACCATGCTATTATACATTTGCTGGTAACAATAACCAATATATTGATCATAAATAACAAAGGTTCGCTTCAGTGATCTAAGAACATAAGCCAGACAAAAGCATAAAGGACAGCAAATGCTGTAATTTGATTAGCCTTGGGGTTTTACAAAGCAAATTTCATCATCAGTCTCAATTTGACATTTAAAAGAATGCTTAAAGCAGTTTGGTTTTGCAACTGCTGCCTCTGGAGTCCTTTTTCACAGAGATGTCTAGCCAGCTTCACTTATTTTCTGAAGTATTAATGACTAGAAAATCAGAGTCTATGAACAACAATAAGGTAAAATATTTAAATCTCAACAATAATTCTTGTCATATTGGGTTTTAGTTTTAGCTCTTTCGTGAAAATGAGACATCTCTCAACTAGCACAAACACAGTACTTGGTGAAAGTATTTCAATCTACTAATAATATAAAGTTTCCTGTGAATATGGAAGAAGAGAAGAAAGAAAATTCAAAGCATATTTTACTTTCTTTCTTTTTCAGAAGGCTAAGGAAATCAGAAAGCCACACAGGAAGCATATAGGACTTATTACTGTTGCTTAATTATGTAATCTGGTAGACAGTGTCCACACATATTGTAAGAGAAGACATTCAGATCCAAATGCTCTCAACTACAAGGCGCTCTATTGACATATAAAGGTAACAAATTTTTCATATAGATTTCCATATTCACTAGATTTCAACAAGAAAGGGGAGTTTGTTTCATTGGTAATCAAGCTGCCCTTCTCAGTTTCCAGGAATTGCTTTTGATCTGACTGGCTAGCTCCAACCAAACCTGGGATAAAAAAAGTATGGTTTGGTTACATCTCTGTGCAGGAAAGGGAAAAGAGATGCTGCTACTTAGTGCCCCATGGAGGCAAAAGCTTCAGAGACTTCAGTCACCAGCAGGGCTGCCAGGTCCCCTGTCAATTGGCCATAAGTGAACTAAACATTGCGCTGCCTCTTGCCCTGGCACCACAGCAAATGCCTAGAATGAACCTGGGCTTACTGCTAACTTACATGGAAAAGATGATCTGAAAAGGCTATCAGGTATCATACTTCACTTTTTGAGAAACAACTTAAGCTTTACTAATTAAATTTACTAATTAACTAACTTAAGCTTTACTTAAGCCCCTAAATTTAAAAAAAATAAAAAGCAACTTTGCTTTTCTTTGTACTTTACAAACAACAACAAAAAGAAACAAAAATCCTCCAACAACAAAAAATTAGGTCAAGCAAAAAGTGGCAATCACAAATCATGATCACTAGCTTCACTCAGTGGCTAAGATGGTAAAATTCAATTAATATGCTTATTATTTTTTTCTCATCTCAAGACATGGATTAAGTTTTCATTTACTACAACTGTTTTCAATTTTACACTGAGGATGGCAACTGCTACTTTCCAAGGAGCATCTATGTATTGTCCAGACTCAGTACAAGATCCTTATTAGTAATGACCCTATCTTCACAATATCCTCTCACTGAACAGTTCTGCCCCATTTTACAACCTGAAAATAGAAGCACAGAGAAATTAATGAACAACCACCAACAGTTTAGGTATAATCAATATCAACTTTTTTCCCAAATAGAGCTACCTGCCTTGAAACAGCTCCCCTTGAGTTTGGTAAAAACTGTGACCCCCTAATCACTTCTGCACATCCAACTCAATAACCTGATACCACAAACACATAATTATAAACAGTTAGAGTTTATAATGCCAACAAAAATAACTGCATTAAAATCCTTTTAACTCTGGTATAACATGGTAGCTCAGGGCTTCCACAAACTTAACCCTATTTGAACCCGTTTCCCTTTTAGGAAATGGGGGAGGAATGTCCACTTAAATATACTCATGATAAGCAACTATTTATGTTTAGTAATGCATTCCAATGATTAATTAGTCCAGTAAGAACACACCTCTTATTTGAAGTCTGACCTTGCTTAATTCAGCTTCCAACCACAAAACTGTGGTACACCTGTGTCAGCCAAAGAGAGCTTTTATCAAATACCTCTTCAGCAAGTAGGTGCATATTGACTAATGAAGAAGCCCTTAACATTTCCTTAGCTAAGCTAAACAAAGTAAGAACCTTATGTCTTCTTCACTTGGACTGCTCTCCCCCATTCATTTTCAAGGATGTTGTCTGGAAGCTGCTTTTTCACCACCCTCTATGCAGTGCCAACATCAGATGTACTGCTCCAATAAGAGTTATGGCTGATATCTCCTCATTTCCAATCCCCTTGTTCTACTACTTGCAGTTTTTCACCAGACCTTTAGCTACAGCCAAAAGGATTGATTTCAAGTTCAAATCCTATCAGCCTCAGATTCAATCTCCCTAATTGTTGCCCAGTTTAGCATTTAGTTGCACTGATTGTGCCATGAAGAGTTACATTCATGTGTCCAATTTATTAGTGATCTAAATCACTTTGCAACCTTACTAATGTCCTTAGTCCCAAATTTACATTTATTATTTTCTAGATAAGTAAAAACATCTGAAATAATGTCAACAGAGTTATTTACAGTGAGAACCTCAGATACTCTGTAAGGGAAGTTGTTGGAACACATGGAACAGCAGACTGATTTTGCAGTATGCACTGGCACTTGCAGATGCACAACACACTCCAGCCTGAAATGTCAGAGATTCAAATCCAGCTCAGCTTCATCATTTCAGCGAAAGTGGAGGGCAGGGGCTATCTAAAGGAGAAGAAAATGGAGAAATAGAGAAAAAAAAATCTTCTCATAAAACTTCTCCCCTTTCTCAAAGGGCTGCATAATATTTTACCAAAATATCAGACTGTACACTATTACACACAATTCTTTCCTGGCTTTATAAACAGTCATCAACTTTATCATCTATCAACTTTACTGGGTGCACTGACTGGGATGCTATCTTCTGTATATGAACTTTAAAGGCACTTAGGCAGGGTTTAATGGTCTCCATCAGAAGTCTTTAGAAGTCACATGCAGAAGGAAATCCATTCCTCTGCAGTTAGATCAGCCAGTTCCACACTTCCTATTTCTGATGTGATAGTTTCTGTGACCTCAGAGGCATCAGCGTGAAAAAGGCCCCACCAGCCTTACTCACATTCTTACCCAGCTTCTCTCTTACACTGGAGTGATGAGTAGGTTACCTATACCAGGAAATACTTTAAAGAGTTGAGTTTCAATGGTATCTTTTGAAATGGCCCTTTGTGGAACACAAAATAAACACACACACACAAACACATATACACAGTTTACATCTTCTAAAGCACTTTTCAATCAGGTCTACCCAGTCTTTGCACTGTGTTCATGTCTTCCTTTGCATTTTATGGGCAAGTCTACAGACAAGGATTTGCTAACCTGTTACCTTCCCTTCTGCAGGAATTAGCATACATTACCAGATACAAAAGGAATTCACACTGTTCCAGAGCATGTGTCTTTTTTAGATTCTATGAACTTAAGTAAAAGAAACAGAGGCAGAAAAAAATCTTCACCTACCTAGAGTGTGCATTAGGTAGAGTGACAATGCAGTACAAAAGAACCATCAGGATAGACAATATTAAATGGCAAGAAAATGTAGGATTTAAGAAAAACTAAACTAAAAAGAAGTACAGAGATAGCTGGAGACTCTATTAATATTTGCTTCTTTAAGGTCCCAAATTAACAAAAATTAAAATAATTTCTAAGAAATTTTAAAAAACAAACAAACAAAAACCCACAGAAAAATCACACCAAGCAGAGCTATTACTATTCTGCTATTTCCCAACTATATTCCAACTGGTACCTGCATAAAGATTCCTGCAAGAATCATTGTCTGGTTTCTTCTTCCTGTCATTCTCCTTCTTCTCTATTACTTGATACTGTAAAGCAAAAACTTAGAAAAGGAGGAAGAACTTACTGGTATTGAGAACTCCTCTGCCAAATACTTCAACACTGATGCTCCTCTATTCAAAAAGTTACTTCTCTCTGCCAGATTGCCCTGGAGTTTTGTATCAAACTCCTTTCTGACAACTGAAGCAACAGAGTCAATTATTACAAGTTTAACCTTCTTCAAAATAATTTCTTCTTCCAAAGACATAATCCTAAAAAAAAAAATAAGTCACTTATAGCATTATTTACAGAAAAAAAAATATAACACTAAAATGTTTAAAATAAAGATACATTTAGTAAGCTTAAAGTCAGTCCCTCTTTTTTCATCCCCACACACCACCTCCATTGACATCTGCATGTATTGAAGAGATTTGGAAAGGAATCTGAGGCTCAGTGGGCCCAAGCCAGGACCTCTCTACAAGAAAGTTTTGGAAGACCTCTGCTAGCAACAATATGCTGTACAACTCCTGAATGGCAGACAGCAAGTTAAGTGGGTACTGAAACTGTGCCTCACTGGGCTCTTCCAGCACTTCAAGGGGATTAATAAGTAAGAGGGAGAGTGACTTTTTACATGGGCAGATAGTGATAGGACATGGGGAAATGGCTTAAAACCAAAAGAAGAGATTTAGATTAAAATTCAGGAAGAAATGCTTTACTCAGTGGGTAGCGAGGCACTGGCACAGGTGCCCAGAGAAGCTGTGTACACCCCACTCCTGAAAATGTTTAATGCCAAGTTGGATGGGGCCCTGAACAACCTGACCAAGTGGGTGCTATCCCTGCCTATGATGGGAGGTTTGGAACTAGATGACCTTTAAACTCTCCTCCAACCCAAGCCATTCCATGTTTCTTTAATATGCTACTAGCTGTTCTCTGATAAAGCTGTATTAGGAGGCAAAACTATTCTGATAATAATTCTCCCACTAACATAAAACATACCACATGATGATAAAATATAACTTCATTAATTTTCATTGCAAAATATATGTTCACAAATTAACATAACATAAAAACATGACAATACAATATCGCACTCAGGCTGGTGACAGCTAAACAACTTCTCCCTCCCACCGCTGGAGGAATCCCCATCTTCTTGGAAGTAAACTGCTTTGGAGGAACAAAAATCAATTTCATGGAAAACATAACTCTTATACTATGGTCTCTTCACAGCCCAAGAGAATACCTGTCTCATGAACATTCCCCTTTAAAGGCTTACAAGAGTCAGATCACATAGAAATTGTCTATCACAAATTAAAAATCATCAAGTGGATTAGTCACATGCTATGAAATGATAAGAGCAATGTCAGTCTTTCTGTAACAATGTTACTTCGTTGGAGACCATGCTGGCATCCACATGAAAAGGTCTCAAATTAATTATTCTTCATAAAACTTTGATACAAAAAAAAATGTTTTAGACAATCCAGTCAAAACTGTCTTTTCTTAAACTCTGGAAAAGAATACCTCTTCAGCACACTGCAGCAGGTCAGCTCTCGGTACAGGTGGATGCTACGGGTCATGCAGAGCAGCTTTTCATCTGAGTCATAATAAGAAGGGAATCTGTTTGCTGCTATCTCAATCAACCTATTAAAAACAAACAACAACAAAAACCAGAAGGCATAGTACTGCAAAAAAGAATAATACAAGCTAATAAGACGTCAAGTATTCAGAAAGCAAACACAGCAAAGTTCTGAGCCATAAGCAGATACCAGCTAAGACTGGAAATCTCTTTAAAAGGAAAAGCATACTTTTCCTTTTATCATCAGAGTGAAACAGTGGAAATCAGAACAGTTAGATTCTCCTTCCAGTGACGCTGAGTCAGTGGTACACTAGGGAAAGACATCATGTGTCTGTAAGCAAAGAAAGGGCATGTCTCCTCTAGAAGGAAAGTTTACTTACTGAGTAAATTCTTCAAGTTTTATACCAGAAATTCCACTTAATGACCAAGCATTTTCCTATTCAAATTATTTTACATAAATATTAATTTCATTTAAATAAAACTACTCTCCAACTCTAACCATCTTCCTTTTCACCTTTACCTTGCAGTGAAATCATAGATTGGGTTTTGTGTCACCAAAGAAATCTAACAAACTGGTAAGAAAGAGAAGATCCATTAGACAGAAAATTTTTTCCACAAAAAATTTTTTAATTTTTAATAACAAAAAATACTTAATTGTTTATATTTTAAGCAGACATATCCCACCACCTATAGCTTGAGAAGAGTGGCATCTAGTGGATTATACTTGTGGGCACAACTTACTTGCTATCTCTCTTTAAACTTAGGCTCCTTTCATTAAAACACAAAGTTAAAGAGAATTTAGAGAAAACAAATTTAAAATCAGTTTACAAACAGAGCTCAGGAGATTTGAGGTAACATCCTATTCAACGTAGTGCCAGCTATGAAATCAGAACAAGTTACTTGAGTCTTTATTTCAGAAGCCTTCAAGGATGGAGACAGCTCCACCTCTCTGGGCAAAGCTTTTTCACCACAAAGGCAGCTAGGAATTGTAAAGCTTCTCCATATATCAGCCCAGAAATGAAGCTCAATGTGTGCCTGCTGTCTCCCAGCACACACCCCTGTGCCATCTCCTTTGGGCCTCCTCCTTGGCAAGTGAAGGCTACTGTTAGACTGGCCCAATATCTTCTCTCTACTCAACTGAGCAAGTCCTTGGTCTCTCCACAAATGGCAAATGCTCCAGCTCCCAACCACCTTGGGAAAAGGGGATATGCACCTCCCTGGCCATGATGGTTCAGCTCCTTAGAGGATGCAACACAGAAAGCATAAGAT
This sequence comes from Zonotrichia albicollis, assembly GCF_047830755.1. NCBI lineage: Eukaryota > Metazoa > Chordata > Aves > Passeriformes > Passerellidae > Zonotrichia > Zonotrichia albicollis. The sequence goes on along the minus strand of NC_133824.1, from coordinate 26,389,924 downwards.
ATAGTCGGTCTGCTGAAATTGTGTTTATCATTTGTGACTGAGCAATACTAAATATGATTTAATACATAAATATTCTCATCTTTAATAATATTATTTTTGCCATGTTTCCTTTCTACATCCTATTCTATTTTCAGCAGTCTCAGTTTCATCTGCATCTGCTTTCCTTTTCTTCAGCACTCATTTCTAAGTGACAAGTCTTAACTCACTCTTTAGGTCCTACCTTTTTTCCCTATTTACATTTCAGGGACCTGAAATAAAACTTAAATGGTGTATAAGGAGGAAGCACAGTACTTTACATAACCATTGCTTGAAGCTTGTTTCCTTTGATATGCTTCAAACTTCTGTGACATTAACTTGACAAAAAGCAGGGTTTGAAATCCCACCTTCTCATCTATGATAACTTGTAATGAATAATCAATGGAAATAAATACATTTACCTTAATACTCCAGAATCATGCCATGGCTATAGCTACTAGATCACCTGAAATATATAAATTATTTCACTGAACCTCTTTCTGCCCATTTTTCTACACTAATCAGGATGCGACTACTGTACTTCTTGTCCTTCCCCAGACCCTTAACTTTTGAACTTGCTCATTCTAAACAACAGGGACCAAAGAATTGAAATCTCAAAAAGATCAAAGTCACAACGTTTAGCAAACTTTAGTAACTAAGTAAAATAAATAAGAGCTACATTTAATGAAACACTGAGGATTATTTCAACAGTTAATCAGACAGTTAACATGGGAAGAGCAGCAACCGACAGCAACCCAAGCAATCCAGCACAGTACACCCATTCAGCACTCAAGCACATCAACATGCACAGCTGGGCCACTTGGGTTGCATGGGCCAAGCAGGAGATATGAGAAGAACCAGATATGTTACAGTATTGTAAGTAAGGTATTACAGCAAGGTACAGTACAGTAATACAGTAAGGTATTACAGTACTGCATAGCTGCTGGGGATACAGGAGATGCAAGGTTACTGCAGAAGGGAATCAGAAATGCAGGAGGGTATTGAACAGAAATAGGATGGAAATCTGAAGGAAAAGTGGCAACACCAGTCCCACTGTTCACTGGAAAACCTCCACTGCCTCTGTAGCCAAAATGCTCTGCCTGTACATCCTCCAATCAATATCCTGTTAACTCCACAAACCAAACTGCAAAGCAAGATTTCAGGTACTAATAAAACCATTTAAAAATTAAAGATAATGCCATCCACCTTGTCATACCAGAACTGGAATCTGCAACCTCATACAAATTAGGAAGGTGAACAAACCATTTTATTAAGTTAATTTCATTGTCTGTGGAATAACTGCATGTACCAGAGGAATGTTTAATAAATACCACCAGTATTTAAAAATGCACAATTATTGCTCAGAAAATATTTGAAGGTTCCAGGATAAAAGGTGCTAAGAAGTTGTGTGTATTTTAGAATTTTGCACCTTACCTTTCAGCACTGAATGCAGACTCTGTGTCGATGTATATAACAGCCCCATCTAGTCCTCCCATGCTCACAGGAAGCGTAGCCAGAACACTTAACATAATACAAAATTGTGTTTTGCCACAACCTGGTGGGCTAGTTATCTGGAAGGAAAAAGATTAGCAACATAACATTCATTTCACCATACTTCTACTTTTATCTAAGTCCCATCAGCCTGTGTTCCCCAGTTCTGCTTTTTCAGTAACCAAAGGAGACAACAGCCATGAAAAGACAGAACATAGCCCACAAAGACGAATGTGCAGTTACTCTTGGATCTGTACCTTGCAGACAAATTCATCCCCTGAAGAAGAAAAAAAAGCTTTTCAGACAGAGCATTATGCTTATGATGTCACTTTCTTTGACATCATTATTACCTTTCAAATTTGAGGTCCCCTACTTTCCCCCTCACCTCACAAGATCTTCGCTAGAGACACCTAGCTCTCTTCCATCTGTCCCTCTGCTACCTTCTAAAACAGAGCAGAATTAAATTGATGACATTCACATGTCATCAATAGCTTTTAGAACTGAAAACTAAGTCCAGAGCTATTGAGCTCACAGACAAACATCTCCCTAGAAATCATCTTGAACTTGGTAAAACCAGGTCTCTCCTAGAAACACAAGGCTAATTGCTTATGTCCTATAAAGAATGAATGTTCAATATGAACCACATTTATACATTAGACAGATTTTATCTGCCCCAGAGACTACACTCTGCCCTATGCAGTGTGTTTTTTCATTGATGTTAACTCCCTATTATCATATTTCAAAACCAACACCATTCAATGATCCAGATCAGATCCCCAAAGCTTCCACCTGTGCTCACTGAAAGCCCCTGTGGTGAAGCAGCATTCAAAGACAGCATGCTCAGCTTGCATGAAAAGGCTCCAGTACCATTTTGAGGAGAAAAAGGATCCAAAGAACACATTGTTTGATGAGATCAGCAGTTTCTGAGAGCAATATTTTTCTACTAGAGATGGCAGTCTGCTGCACTTTATCCACTGCAGATCTTCCAGAGATTGTGTCTGAATGCTGGGCACTGTGTTCAGATAATTGCAAGTTCATTACTACTACAGGGGGTCTTTGAATACAATATCACATTGTCACTGCTTCTGGGAAGGGAGATGATGAAATCATAAATACTCAGAGGGCCAAAAACCAGCAAAAATAAAGTGATTCTAGGCAGTGAAATCAGAGTAATGGGTTCATTCTTATGCCAGTAGCAACAAACTAATAATGCAAGGTGTAAAAGCAAACCTCTCCAGGTAAGCTGAACTGCAAAACAAAGCATGCTGTCTCAAAACATTTAACACTGCCAGAACAAAGGCCTAAACACAGAGCTATCATTTTAAATTTAAAAAGTTTATTTTAACTTCCAAATTTAAACTTTACAATTGGCAGGTACTCAAAATCAAACTGATTTTTGAGACTACATGCACGATAGTTTGGTTTCAAGCACAAATACTTTCACCAGAAGATAATACAGTATTGTTATGGTTTTGTTTTAAGAAGTAGCAGCATGACTTGAAGCACAGAAAATATACAAGGAAACACAGAAGGATCACAGTAGCTACAGTTAACAGTTGGTTAAAATCCTTTTAATCACCGTTGTCTTTTAACAAGGCCTAAAAGTCAAGCTATATCAACCAATCTACTTGAAGCTTTAATGCAAGAGAAGCATTAAATGATGTTTTTTAGAAGAACACACTGCATTTGGTGAATTACAGATCAAGAATCAGTAATTTATGCAATTATCTGTTCCCCAGCCAGTGCACTTAAATTACAAACTATCGTATCAGCAATATCTGCTACAATTTAATGTGAACCCAAAGCATATACAAAAAGTACAGAGGCAATACACATTCCTTAGACTGTGATTGCCAATGAATCTCACAAGTTGTTTCTTGTTAAAAAGAGAACTTGAAATGAATGAGGGGAGGGCATCAATCCAGTATGTGAAATTAAAATGTTTGGACAACTGTGATGATACTTCATAAAAACATTTCTAGTTTCAGCCTTGCCTGGGAGGTGCACTGGACCCAAGATCCATTTCAGTGGCTGACACAGAAGCCAGTTCAGCAGAGATGCTGTAAAAATGTCTGAGGACATGAGCATCACATCCGAGAAAATGAGGGAACCTTGCAGCACAAGGAAGCAAGCCAATGGAGCAAGAAAGCATTTGTATTCCCAAAACCAACAATACTTCATGTTTAATCTGCATTCCTTTAAAGGGCCTTAAAACAGGCTTTCAAGTAATCCACAGTGAAGAATTTTACAAAACTACAACATTTTATTATTGTTACCCCCTGGTTCAGCAAGTGTTTAGAACAGCAGAATCCTTCTTGAAATTCCTGTGATAAATTTAAATTCAATGTCTGCAAAAAATTTGTTTGGTTTATTTTATTCCAAATCTGCTCGAAAAAAATCCACCCAGATAGAGACATGAAAAACATGAAGACCACTTCAGTTTTTTAAAATATATTTTATTAGGCAGAGATAAATTATTTTTCATAAGTTATATACTATTTTCTCTGGCACATCTGTAGGGTTTGAATGAAAACACAAAGAGCTAAATCTTCATCTACCAGAAGGTTAAACTCTTCAATATTCAAAAAAGGATTTTGAATAAATTCCTTTTTTTAGGAATTTATTTCTAAAAAATAAATTCTTCCCCATAAAACTTGAAAAAAAGCTCATAAAACTTGGAAAAAAGCTCTGATCACAGAATTTCAGCTATGATTTAGTCTTCAATTTAAAATCTAATAGTGGCTTGGAAAAAAAATTATCTGAAATAGTGTAATGCAAATCAAATCCCTCTGGCACTCAAAAAGAAAGGAGATTTGGCGATAGAAGATATGGCCACAAGTCTTAATCCCTCTGAGCAGGTACTCAAATTCCAAGTTTCCAGTTTTACTGCTGGGTAAAGTAACAGAAAGACAGTAATTTAGCCCTAGCAGTCAGGAAGTAAATTCTGCATTCAGCATTCTTTTGATGAGAACTTCTGTCAGACTTAAAATATCCGTCTAATTCAAAAATGCCAAAAGACAACCTACTTGTCTGTTATGCTCCAGTGACTTGTAAAAAAGCAAATTAAAATTGTTAAATCCTAAGATCACTCAAATCCAAAAATACAAAAACAAACCTGAGTGTTCACAAGCTGCAGTAGAGCATAAAAGCAGCAGAAGCACAGCTTCAAACCAGCTGCAGCAGTAAATTGATAGCTTTCTACTAAAATCTCATCTAGCAATCTGATGAACACTCAGAGCTGCCAACCTTTTAAACTACTTTAAATCTCAAGACTCTTGCAAAAAAGCTTCTTAAAATCCCCAGAACCAGGCTTTAAAAGAAAAGATCAGTTTCTGTATGGTCAATGGTTATCTACCTTTTCATTTGCTGAAAAATCCCTAATAGGTGCCCTAATTGCTTTCCACACTTAGTACCTAAAAGGCAAATAAAAAGCAATACACTATTTTTTTTTTCTTGGACACATCTAATCTTTTGAGTTATTCATCACATTTCTGGATCCTACCTAGTTGTCTCTATATTATTTCTGACCAAATAGTTGTGTATCAGTCACCAACCAAGCCCAAGGTGCAGGTGAAAGGGCTTGCAGTTCTGGTCTCATCCACTACATGTCTTGTACAGATGTCAACGTCTCCCTCCCTTGGTGAGATCCCCACTGTAGAGAACTGCACCAGGCAGGTCCTTTCATTCTTAACCAAAATATCATAGAACACAAAAATCGCATTCAGAAGCTTTTTCCAGAAGAAAACTTAAAGTGCAATATTGCCTTTCCTGGTGCTGTGCGTTCCATGCATGGTGCATATTCCATTGTCTACAAAAAGAAATACTCAGAATCTTTACAAACTAATCTTTAAAAACTCTCATTATATAAGAGATTCTAGAGCAGAAATTGTTTAGTTTCAACTTAGTCTTGCTTTAAATCTAGTATGTTTTAAATCACTGTTAGATTTTGAAAGCCATTTTTATCAGGAATCAAAATCAATCTAGCTTGCTTACAGGATGTGAAACAAATGTATTTTCTTCATAGTAAGATTTTCATAACTACTCATTTTTATTCCTCTACTGTGACAATTTGCCTCAGTAGACAAAGAAAAGCACTTGGCAAGACCTGTTCTCATCCAAACATTTTTGTGTATTTTGTGTTTGAAGCACCTGACACAAGACGGTCCAACCTATCTGTGACTTTTGATTTCAGGGCAGAATGCTGTTGGGAGAGTAGCTAAGAATTGGAAAAGTACGGGGCCATGGCTAATTCCAAGTCCTGCACCCACAAGATAGCGTGTCCTTGGGCCTAGCCGTGGTATGATAACAAACAGTGAAAGAGACATGAGAAAAGAGAGGTGTAACCCCTAAGGAATGCGGAAGAGCTGATGTTGTGGTGTGGCCAACAGACGGTGTAAAATACAGAATATTCATGAGCTTATTACTTGCTGTATAATGTATATATGCTCTCTTCAATAAACGGAGCTTGCTGATCTCATATTGAAAGTCCCAAGTTTTCCCTGCACCCGACAAATGGCTCATTCTGCAACAGAATGCTCAACTAAAGTAAAACATATTAAACAAATTACCTCTGTGAGGGATCCACAAGGCACTCCACCATGCAGGACTCTATCCAAACTATGAAGTGTGGTCGATAAAAAGGCTGAAGAAGGATTGACAGACTTTCTTAGTTTCATTTCATAAGCCTACAAAAGGAGGGAAAATAGCAAAAGAAAACAAGCAAAGCAGAAAATGCTTTTTAAAATGGAAATAGGAAAATTGTATTTGCTTTTAACAACCTGGTATGACTTAACATTCAACAATGAGAGAAGTACTGTTATATTCAGCTATAGTCTGCCCTTAGCTCATCACCCCTCCTTGTATTTATATTCCATTTATAGCTCAGAGAGTAAATTTAAGTCTTTTTTCTCTCCCTTACCACAACATTAAAGAATAAGCCCTTAATCATGATGTAACAAAAACTGTCTCTGCTCCTATTCAACAAGATTTGTTTTCAACCTGTAAAATTCCCTGATCAGTGTTCATTACCAATTTACTAGCTTCAAATGCATGCAGTAAAAGTCATACAAATTCTTCTATTACTAATTTTATTGCAGGATATTAGTGAATTTAAAGTCTCACAGAATTACTCCTATAATTACTATGCCAATTACACATCTGGACATGGATTATTTTTGCAAGGAATAAAAATGGGGTGCATTGACAGAGGTCAGAACTGTCTGTATCCTCTCTGTTTTAAAAGTCATCTTTTCATATGAATTCAAAAAAGAAAAGAAAATGCTGCCACTGCGTTGCAGACAATGTGTTTCCTTCTTGCACCCTCCCCAGTTAGGCTACTGTAACCTAAGGCACACAACCCATTTACATGGGTGGAAACAGTCCTTAAGAAGTTATTGTCAGGATCACTTCAATTCTTGGCACCACTTTTATATCTAAACCAAATTTATACCAACATTCTTATTATTTGCTTGTAGTTAAAAAAAGTATTTTCTTCACTGCAGGATACATATTGCTATAAGCAATTGCTATAAGCAATTTTTACATGCTGGATTGGCAGAGAGTATGACTTATTTCCCTGCTGCACTCAGAACTGCTGCTGCAAGCCTGAACAATCTCATGGGGCTATAATACCTAATAAATGTAACTGTATTAACCTAAAGTGCATCAAAGACCTACATTTGAAAATAAAAACATTATGGCGTTGTGCAGTAAAACTGAGACATGCCTCCCAGCTAAAAAGATGAGCGACAATGTTCAGCTTTTCCAGATATTGTATCAAAAGGAGTACCAACACAAGCACGCTTACTGTCTGCATTTTGGGAGCACAAGCTCGGCTGACTTTACAGAGAAGCTTCTGCACCTCACGGTAGCTCTGTCCTGTCACTTTCATTAGCTCCAAGAGGGAAAGACATAAAAAGTCCTGAAAGAGAACAGAGCAATTCAGAGAGCTCAACCTAGAAATCCAAGCTGGGGACTAAACTGATGCAATCTGTCCAAAATTAGTGCATATTCCACAGGTTTAGCAACTCTCCCTTCAGATACTTTTACACATTGCTAAGGTCCCCTCTCAGCCGTCTCTTCTGGAGGCTGAACAGGCCCAGCTCCCTCAGCCTTTCCCTGTAGAAGAGATGATTCAATCCCCTCATCATCTTCAAAGCTCTTCACTGGACCAGCTCCAGGAGCTCCATCTCTGTCCTGAAGGGCCCAGAACTGGACACAGCCCTCCAGGTGAGGCTCTCCAGGGCTGAGCAGAGGGGCAGGATCCCCTCCCTTGACCTGCTGGCCATGCTCTCCCTAATGCAGCCCAGGATCCCATGGTCCTTCTCGCCCACCAGGACACTGCTGGCTCAGGGACAGTTTGCTGTCCACCAGGACCCCCAGTCCTTCTCCACACAGCTGCTTCTGCAACTTCCCTGCCTCCACAGGGACAGTAAGTACATAAAAGTTTAAATGTTTTAGTTAGGCATTCATGATTTTAAAGCTTTATTTTTACAAGGCAGCAGGCCAGATTGAGTCTGAAATGCTCCCTACTTTGTAAAAAGTTCCCAGTTTAATTAAACTGCCAAAAAGTGAACACAACATGCATTAAAACAACACAGTCACGCACAAACAAACAAACAAACCAACCCAAAGAAAACCACCAACTTACAAAAAAACAAACCCACTCCCAAAAAAACTGCCACCAATCCACAAAAGACCAACCCCTCACAAACAAAATAACTCTTTCACCTGACAGGTGGTGATCTGATAGCGACTCAGCCTTTCACACATTTCCTGAGACAGCTGTGCTCTTCTTAGTTTCTTAGCAGCCATGCTTCCCAACCTACAGGGCAGACAGAAAAATGTTTGAAAGATGATTTGAGTGTGATTGTGTGGACAATTCCACTAACTCCCTGCTAAAGAACACATGATGTAATGTGATATAAATTTCCCATATAAGTCTGTGTCACACTAAATTATATTACAAGTCTGAATACAGTTTTTAAATTACATCTCATATTTGACCGTGTATGAGAATATTCCAGTAAGAACAGCAATGTCTACAGTCATGAGCTGAACAAGAACTCCTCATGCTGTATGGCACTGGCAAGAAAGAACAAACTTTGGATACGAATTGTAGAGCAATCTCAGTAAGCATTCAACCCTAGAACATACACTGCTGGAATACAACACCCAGTTTTGGTGTGCCAGTAACATTGAATTCTACTGCACAAAATGCAGTCCCGCCCAGTACAATCCAAAGCACACACATACATATGACTGGCCATGTCGCTGTTTCACATGTATTATTTAGGCAACATTCCCAGTATTAATTCATACAGACATTCGGGCAAAACAAAGGTTTTTATAACGTAAAACAAAGTAACGTAAGAGCAAATACCGCAAATTTTTGCCATAACACAAAACTGCTACAACTTTGCAGATGCACAGGCCTCCACATCTTTACAAGGTGGAAACTTTATTGCCCCATATACAAAATTCTCCTTAAACAGGAAGGACTCCCAGAGTTCCAGGTTCTCTCCGCTGCATCAGCGAGGATGCGCCTGCAGCCGGAGACCCAGCCCGGCCCCTCGGACCCGGCAGCGACAACCGCGGGCACCACAGAGCCCGCTCCCGCCGCAAACCAGCCTCACCCCGCGCCTGGGGGCGTCCCGCAGCAAAGCCGCCCCAGCCCGGGGCTCTCAGCCGAGCCGAACCGAACCAAGCCGAGCCGGGCCGAGCCGGGCCAGCGCCGCTACGGGAGCGGACCCACGCCCCCGGCAACTTTTCAAAGGCCCCCGCGGCGAGGGCCAGGGGGCGGGGCCGCCGGGCAAGGCCTGCGCTTGCCATTGGCTGCGCGCGAGGCATGCCGGGAGCGGTAGTTCCCGGGAGGGCGCGCCTGTGATGGCGGGGGGTTGTGTCCCTCTGCCCCCGCTTAGGCAGGAGGCAGCTGAGCTCTCCTTTGCGGAGACTGAGGGCATAGGGGGCTGTTCGGTGTTCCTTCTGCCCGTGAACGCGAGCGGCCCTCCGGAGACGGGAGCCTTGCACGGCGCTCTTGTACTGTAATGTAGGAATTCCTTCCGTCATCTACACAAAAGTGTCTACGGAACCCGAGAGCCTGCAGCATGGAGCGTGCCATGCACGGAGTCACTTGTTAGTAAAGAATATTGGAATGACATCCTTGTCTTCATAGTTAGGGCTCACAGACACCTGGTCTGCCACCAGTTGTGAGAGAAATGCCCCATGATGTGAATCATGGAATCAATTCGGTTGGAAAGGAGCTCTGGGGTCATGGAGTCCAACCTGTGACGGAACACCCCCTTGTCACAGCCTGGCTCTGAGTGCCACATCCAGTTTTTCCTTAAACAACTGCAGGGACAGTGACTCCACCACCTCCCTGGGCAGCCCATTCCAATGCCCAATCACTCTTCCGGTGAAGAATTTCCTCCTAACATCCAACCTAAACCTGTCCTCTATGTCCTCATATCCTGTTGGTTACCTGGGAGAGGAGGGCACACCCCACCTGGCTACAGCCTCTTTTCAGGTAGCTGTGGAGAGTGATAAGGCCCCAGCCTCCCTTTTTGCCAGGCTAAACAACCCCAGCTCCCTCAGCTGCTCCTCATTGAACTCAAGAACCTTCACCAGCTTTGTTGCTCTTCTCTGGACACCCTCCCATACTTCCTGAATTGAGGGGTTCAGAACTGAAGCCAGTTCTCAAGATGTGGTTTCACCAATGCCAAATACTGGAGAAAAATAATTTCCCTATTCCTGCTGGTCACACTGTTCCAAATATAGGGAATTTCTGAATGTAACAGGGAGAAGCAGTCATCAAACGTGACTGGCATGAATGTCCATGGGGTGTGCTTTCCAACTCACTCTAGCTTATACTAGAAAGTATTTAACTTAGTACTATAAGTTATCTACATAATCCTTACAGTACTAAAAAATAACCCAACTGAAGAAAAAATGGACCAAACTACCTTTTGAGAAACTGAGCACTAAGTGAGAAATTGAGCACTGGGAACTTCATGGCTGGGCTTTTGTCTATTCTGAAAAACAAATGCCACTGCAAAGCTGCAAAGTACAGAACACTTCAGCCACTCTTCCAAAAGAGTGAACAGCAGAAGTAGCAAGAAGCTATCTCAAAATGCCCAACAACCAGAGTGTCAAAAAAGGTCAGGGAATTCCCGTTTCTTTCCTACCTTGAAGGGAGCTTGCATGCTCAGAGAAGTCCAGAGGATTTAAGAAGCTGGGCAGGGAGTAAGCAGCCCATACAAAAGCACCTCAGAGCTGTAGTGAAAAGGTACCTGAAGAGGGAGAGACGGCATGGAGGAAGAGCTCCTCCTAGTGTAGTTGGCCTTTAAAAGTTGACTTGAAAACTGTGAATCACATTTGAGAAAAGGTGTCTAAAGAAAGGGAAAAGATGTCTGTGGCTGCAGTTTAGTTTCAATGTAAAAAGAAGGACATGACCATAGTATAACTTGTCATGAACTACAGTTTCCTCCTCAGCACAGGGATAGCAGAAGCCCTACCTTCCCAGCAGAGGAAAGGGGAGCATTGCCTTGATGATTTTCTTTCCTCCCACAAACACATCAGGGCTTTCCCTTCACCTGCAGGCCAACAGGCTTCCTCTTCACTTTCTACACAAACAAAATACCTTTATTATACCAGAGAACTGTTTTGGAACATTGAGCAAGGGAAGAAAATCTTACCAGCCAAGTACTTTAGAAACTTTGTGAGCAAAATCAATATAGCCAGGTGCCTCTCCTGCAAGTTCTTTGAATCTTATTTCTCAGAAGTGTCATGACTGTTCCCCAGTCTGCTTCTCAGATATGCAGATACACCTTTAAACCGGCTGTCAAATAATTGTGCATCATCTTCCCCATGTAACTTAAGGGAGAGAACATTCAGAGGATAACCCTAGATGTGTTCACATATGCTTAGTCACCGTCAATGTTCTCCAGCAGCACCACAGCAGGCACATCACAGCTTCCATTTGTGTGACTAGGACAGTAATCACTGGGGAATCAGGACACTCTGCAAACTGCTCTGCTCTGTGACCTTGCTCAAGCTCCTTGACAACAGGGTGTCTGCTTTCCATCTTGGCTTTAGTTTTGCCCATTTAGTCTGCAAACAGAGGAAGCAGTGCCAGTCCAATAGACTCATGTGTCGGGCATGATACAGCAGAGAACTGTGCTAGTCTAAGCCTTTCGCTGCTTCTGGAACTGAAAATAAGAAAGGATAAATAAAGCTAAGAGATGATTACTTTATAAGAACTGAGTTTCATATTAACATAAGAAGGTCATCTAAACTGGCAACACTGGAGGAAGAGTCACAGAAGGGCAGAAGTATAACAGCAACAACAAACGAGATCTCAGAGAATCAAAAGGATCTAACGTCAAGCACACCAATTAAAATTAAAAAGGAAATGGTGATTAGCTGTCTAAGGGGCAAGCAGAAAGGGATAGAGTCTGATTTGAAGGACACATGATGAAATACTTATCAGTTCTTACCCAAATAAATACTCAGTAGTTAATAATTCTGCAAGTCCCTAGAATTTAAAAGATAATGGTAAAATGTTTCCTTTCTGGAACAGATTCCACAGAAAAGTTTCTTCCTCAAACCCAAGACAGTCTTTTGTGAGCATTTTCAGATAATAGTTTGCATTCTGGGACATTTCAGATGATTCATATAATTGCTAACACAATGTCAGCTCACTGATACTGACTACAATCCTCAGGTTTATTACTATTTTCCAACTATGAATTCTTTCCTTAAAATTAGCAGTGTTCCCCTGCTCCTGTGAAAATGTGTCCCCAAAGGAGTCTGCTCCAGCAGAATACAGCAACAGTTCTGACTCACAAGGGTAATCCAGATATTCAGAGCAATTCCCCACCTTATGCTTGCCGACTAGTGTCTAATTAGTCTAACATATTCTTATTCCTTGGGGTTACCTACTTGATGCCTACCACACTCTTTAATAGAAAGAAATGACCTGTGAGCTCTGGAGACTGCAAAACACTTATAGAACAGCACATGCTTTCCTGGGATTAAGGTCCCAAGAGGTTGCTCAATAACAGCACACAAAGGAACCTCCAATGAATTATTCTGTCTGTGTCTGTCTCCCCAAAGGAGCTGGAGATTTATTTCCAATCCTTTGAGGTTTCCCTATCTCAAAAAATAAAAGAAATTAGAAAGATCTCATAAGGAGGCCTGACCCTGGTTGAAAACACTGTATTTTTCATGCTGTCCACACCAGCACAGCTTTAGCAAAGCTACTTCAACTTGAGATTTTGCCAGATGCATCTGCTGCAGGGTTGGGCTGGGGGAAAGGAAGCTGCCATTCTGTTTTTTTCTAGAAGCTGGTCAGCACTGTTTCCATTGGCTATAATAAATTAAGAACAACAGAGCGGTGAAAAAGTAACCCATCTTTTCATTTTGTGTTATTCTTCCCACTGTGTGCCAGTCATCTGAACCATCTGTGGACCAGATAAATGCTTCTCCCCAAGCAATTAACCTTTTTCCTCCTGCCTAGGAAGGATTAAACCCAACTGATAATGAATCCTCCTCAGGTATTAGTACAGATCTGTCTGACCACACACCTTTACACCCAGTAAAAAGATTTTTTTTCCTCAGGATAGGCAGAAGGCATCTCTCTGTTTTCTGCCTATTCACCCATGCTGCTGTGAATCCAGAATTATCCATAACCTCCAAAACTATTTCAGAAATATTCAATAGCAATGTTTGCAGTGTAGCTCCATTTTTTTGAAAGGGAGCATCTGTACCTCCTACCCTTTTTACAAAAAAGCAGACTGGCCACATTCACTGCTATTGCAGAAGAAGGGCAGCCCCACCTGCATGTTACAGCTTTGAAAAACTCATCTGCATTTGCTTTTTGCCCAAACTACAACAAACAAATTGAGAGACTTCAGGGATTATTCCACTTTTAGCCTGTACTCATCTAAGAAGATTACCCACCAAGATCAGCTTCCTACTTCATTTAGCTTTTTCTGGTTAAAGGGACAGGAGGAGTCATTCAAGTCTTTGGAGTTTTTATATTCCCTGTTAAGTTTCTGTTAGATGAGAAGGCCATAAACTGATACAACAGCACCATAATAGTCTATGTGAAGTTGCTGTTAGAGAGCAGATCTTTGCCTGTACATGCTGAACCAAATTTACCCTACATAAAACAAACCTGACATCCTCCTGCCTTTCAGCACCCTGTGCCTTACCAGCACCCCTTTTTTCCTGCCTTGTCCTGACCTTCTGCTTACTGAAGTTGCTGTGGTTGTCCCAGTAGTGATGTCTGCATTCACCAGGCCTTGCCACTCTCAATACAGATTTTCCTGCAGTTTTTCCTGAGATGGTAAGATAGACAAAGAAGTGACAAATTTCACAGCAGGTGTTCCTCGCGCAAGCAGGGGCCTTTAGGAGCATTGTGACCCTTCACAGCATCCAGCCTCTATTGAGAAGCTGCAATTAGACTAGAAAAATCAAAGCAGTGATTTTTCACAGTGACCAGTAGTGAAAGTGCACTGTGTATCCCTTGTCATCACACTCAGAGTCAGACACCATGAAATTAGCATGATGGTGCCTGGTTTTAGCAATTAGGGTAGGACATCTGTTGCTTTCAGGTACAGCCCTCGCTCCATCTGTAGAGTTCTTCAGTGGAGAAAAGAGACAACAGGAATCAGTGGACTTGACTGAGAGATGAGCTTTTTTGCTTAGACACCAGGAGAGAAGAATAGATCTCAGACACTCATCTCTGTGCAGTTGTCAGAAATGGGGGAAAATAAGTCTTCACTTTGTGATGTTACAGATTGATTGCTCTGATAACCCAGCAGCTGATGTCAACCCAGTAGCTCTTATTTCAAACAACAAACACACAAACCAGAAAGCAAACAAAGCCTGGAACATATCATTCCTTTAATTGTTTTGGTCTGGGGCCTTTGGCTTTTGCATGGTTTTCATTCTACTTATTTTTAAAGCAATGAATGAGATCCCTATGGCTGGAACTACAAAGGAAACTGCTCCAGACATCCTCACCATTCTCCCCTAGAAGATGCTTTTGAAGTGTTTCCAAAGGTAGCCAAGTGGCCTGGAAGGCAGAACACACCACCAATCCTGGGCAGAGAAAGCAGAAGAATGTCTCTACTGCCACAGTATTTGCGCTTGACAGTTTTCTGCCTGCTTGTGAAAGAATGAGACATCTTCACACTTTGCAATTGGATGTTACTCATGCTCACACACACCTACAAGGAACTCAGCAGTCTCAAACGAGATCAAAACAGAGATCCAGTGTCCTGTGTCTTAGCAGTGTTGGAGAACAGATGGAAGACATCTCTTAGTGGATAATTACAGAAGATTTAACCACAGAGGAAAGAAGAGATCAGGTTAATTCTGTAGTGATTATTTTTTTACCTTGAAGCATGGCATTTCAATAATTTATGCAAATATCACCCCAGTACTCCAACACCGCGAATTCAATTACTATGGAGACTAGCCAGGCAAGCATGTTTGTCACTCAGTGTTTGGGTACAATGCTATAGCTGAGATCACATCATCCTAACCCTGCACTGACTGCCCAGGACAAATTGATTTTTCAGAGCCATAGCTATTTTTTAAATAAATCACTGGAGCAAATTGTATTAAATTAACTATGCAGGAAATTAAGCCTATACTTAATTGAAGTAAAATAGGACATTTGTACAGCAAGAAGCTGAATGCATGATTAGCTGTTTTACTGAGCCTGGGTCCTATTAATTGTCTAATACCTGAACTTCTGTTTTAGTAGTCTTCAGGATAGAGGCTTATGAATCTGCATGAAGCATCAGAGTCCAATCCAGTTCAGACACTGAAGGAATACTATCCTGGACCTCAGTTTCACACCAAAGAGGGAATGGGTATGAAATGAGAGCACTCTCAGCCTTGCAAAATAAAATGCACCATAAGGAAAGGTGCCACTGAGCTGACAGAAGATGGAGACATCCTGCATTCATCACTGACTTTCATCAGCTGTGCTGTCATGACATCAGTAGGGACAGGTGTATCCTGGGCTGTGTGACCCAACAGCCATATGGTACCAAAATGCAAGTGGCTGTGGTTCAGCTTCCACTGGGAGCTGTGTGTTTCCCTGACCTCGCAGTGGGAACTCGCCAAGTCAGTGGGAACTCGCCAACAAAGGCCAAATGATTTTTTAAAGCCTCTGATTTGAGCTGGCTTCATTTTAGGGCTTTCAGCATGAAATACCTTCCTCCCCAGGGGTGTACAGCTGACATACTTCTAACTGGAGCCATCTGAAGAGAATCAGAAGAGAAATGTCCCAGAGTGGTAAAACTTGAGTCACTTTAAATCTATAGTCGCTTTTCAAATATCTCGGCTTGAATGATAAGATCAGGAATATAGACAAGTCATCACAGCTGGGGAATAGGAAGATGAGCAAGATGACTTGTTTGTCTTAACTCTTAGTGTTATGTTTAAAATATTTCAGTTTTTAAATATATCACGTGACTTCCTTCTTACATTGGTGAGGATTCAGAATGAGGTCAGTGAAGTGAATAAAGTTACAGTAAATCAGGCTAAGAACAGAAGCAGAGGTTTGGTATTAAAAACATGGACCATAAACACAGTTTTGATTGTTTCTTTCTCTTTGGCTTTAATCTCACTGGGACAAAAAGAAGCCGGAAGGATGAATGAATGTCAGATGTGAAGAAAATCTTTCAACCTTTCAATTTCCAATTATAAACCAGGACTAGAATAGTAAAAAGCAGCAGAGGTCAGAAATGAGATAGAGTGGGAAAAAAAGCAGCATTCACCCTCTTATTCCAGAGATAATGGTTTCAATCTGCTGTGTATGAAAAGAGACACTGGGAGAGAAAATCCAGAAAGAGCAGAATGTTTTACAGGGTGAGAGAAGGATACTTTTAATTGTACTAGACCTATGCATGGTTTGCTGTGAGGTTTTATAGCTGTAATTCTGCCATCCTACGCCACAGTCTTTTACCTAAACCACAGAGAGAGTTCCCAGGCCCTGCTTTGCCATCTGGGAAGAGTCAGAAGATGAAGAACAATTCTGGAGCCATCCAGAAACCAAGACTCCTGTGTCCATCCCAGCATACCCGAGAAGGGCAGATGTTTGGTTTCTGTTAGATTAAACTTTTGGCTGGAGATTAAGCTTTGCTGTGGGTTAGCTGCTGATCCTTACTGGATAGTTTGCCTTTCTATCTGCCAAAAATGCCTAGAGTAACACACTGGCTTTTTTCGTGTTCTCTGTCAACAATTGAAATAAACACATAATATCAAAAACTATGTATTTTAAATGAAAAAAAAATAGGTCAGTATGGACAGGAATTCTCACAGTCTTTCCTCCCCACTGCTAATTCTCTCTGCTTACAAGAGCCTCCATTCCTCCTTCTGCCTGTTCAAAACTTGAAGAAAAAAGGAAATTGCTACACCAATTCAGCCACAAAAGTGTGGATATTGAGAGAATCCAAGAAGAGCAAGACTTTCATACTCCAAGGTGGGAAGACTGATGACTTGGTAAAATGAAATTTATTATCTACATTCCACCTCAGATATGCTTCCTGACATTTATAATTTCTTGCACCATTAACCTCTGTGCATGAGGGTAGGGGGAACATAGTGGGGCAGTTCATGTTTTTAGGCCAGCAGCACTGCAAAGCCACACTGATGCCCTATACGGCT